>NC_133618.1:68905332-68995332 GCF_048593235.1 Sminthopsis crassicaudata | reverse complement strand
ATCAAAATGTTTCTTGATACATTTGTCATAATAAAAGAATTTCTATTCTAAATAGGAGGCAAAAAAAAATTAGCACTCTAAGGGGGTCATTCTCAGGCAGCAGCAAGCAGTATTTCTTTAAGCTTATCAGGTTGTGAGGGTCTCAGGTTTCTCAGGACAGTATATCTGGGTTGTTAAAAAATACCTTCTGCATTAGGGAGTGAAGAACTAATAATAAACTTCTAACTACAAAGATTCAAGATTATATTTCTCACCATCCCATTTGGGGTACTTTTCTACTTCAATCCTCTGTAGCTTAGAATAATGAATATATTATAATAGTCACTTATTAAATGTTCAAAGAATTTGGATTAGGCAGGACTAGGGTCTAAGGAATAGAAAGAATTTCAGGAGAGGAAACTAAGGGGTACATTGGATAGAGAGCTAGACCAACATACAAATCCAGCCACAGACAATAGATATATGAACCTGGGCAAGTCACTTAAATTCTGCCTCACCTATAAAATGAGGATAATAATAGCACCTAATTCCCAAGGGTTTTAGGATCAAATGAGCTCGTATTTGTTAAGCACTTAAAAAAATTTAAAGTAGCATATAAATGCTACAAAGAAAAAAAAAAGCAGCATATTATAAAAGGTGTAATCCCTGGCTAGATCCCATAGGTATGGTACTATCTCTTCAATGATTTCGGTAAAGACCCTGTCCTGTTTAAGGGACAGACTGGAAATAGCAAGAGCAAGGGAGTTTCAGACATTATTTGAGCTTTAAGGCATTGAGAATACTACTGTTTTTAGCTTCAAGTAGGGAGATAGAAGAGGACAACTCATTTCAGATTTCTGAAGGAAGACTTTGGGAAAACACAAGAGACAATAGTGTCTATCATATCCCTATCCGCAGTTTGCTACACTAGAGACTTTAAGTTTTCTCTTGGGGGAGATCTAAGATTCTATTTCTTGGGTTATCAGTATCAAAAGTCAAAAGTCTTAATTAGAAGATTTCTCTCTAGGAATCTTCACAAAAGTAAAGGACCCAATTTTAGCCCAAAGATTCACATATAACATAGTAGAATTGTAAACAAAGCAAACAAACAAACAAAAACATAAAAAAAAACAAATGTTCTTTAGAAAGCTTTGTTGTTGTTCTTCAGTCATGTCTGACTTTTGCAACCTTTTTTGGGGGCTTTTGTTTGCAGAAATACTATAATGCTTTGCCATTTCCTTCTCCAGTAGACTAAGGCAAACAGAACTTAGGTTGGCTTTGCCTAGGTGACTAAGATACTTTCTGAAGTCAGATTTTAATTCAGCTCCTTCCTGATTCCAGGCCCAGCACTGAGCAACCTGGCCACCTTCATAAGTATAAACACAAATATTCAAACATACCCCACAAATATGTGGGAGGCACAATCTTTTTCCTTATCACAACACTTCAGTCTCTAGAAAGGGGGAAAAGATCAATTATATTCAGAATTAGTTTCAGTTGTGTTGGAATACATGGGAATACATGGGAGCCACCTGACAGAATGGATCTCCTCTTGTGAGAGAATGATACAAGGAGACTGAGAGGCCATTACTCTTCTTTGCCCTCTTTGACTGAGAGGGCATTGAGTTGTCTGACTTCTCTCCGCTTCCTTCTGCCTCCAGTTCATCTCATTCCCAGTCCACAATACCTATGCCAGCAAAGGCTGCCCTGCAACTCCTTCCAATGTTATGATCCATACCTGTGGATGCTCTTGGAGAATTGATCTGTCCCTTAACAAGCTGCTATAAAGCACAGTCTCAATTTCAGTTTCCTATTTACATTCCAAACTTTTTGGGACTTAAATGCTAGGAAGAAAATACAACAGACCAGGAATACTCCCAGACCCATTTCTCAGAACTAGAGTCAAAAGAGGGAATGTGAGGAAGGCATTTCCCTTCCCTCCTAACAGGTTGAGTTCATGGTATCCATACTAGGAGCAGCTATTAGAAGCACAGCTGTAAAGGTAGATGGTGGAAAGATGGGATCAACTGTGTCTCATCAATTTTGAAGATGTAAGCAACCAATCAATTTGGTTGAGTATGCAGCTTGACTCTAAGACAAACTGAGCATATTTAAAGTCAGATTGCAAAGCTAATGAGCTCTTGATTTACCCTTTCTACTACTGAGAATGGTATAAAAAGTTCATAAATATACCATGCCATGGACTTAAAAGACACTGTTTAATAACATGTCACGTGCAGAAACAGTTTTGTATACACTATAGAATACCAAGAAAGTTGCAGGATAAGAACTGGACCTATAATTTCACTGCAAAGGCAACCCTTGGATGAGGACACTCTCTCTACAAATGCAGATTGACATCTTCTGTTCAAGTTATTGTTTTAGAGAACTGCTTAAATAATAAAGAAATTACATGACCTGCTCAGAGTCTCATTGCCAGTACGAATCAAAAGCTGTATCAGAAGTCAGGTCTTTATTTTTGTCTCAGGCAGGTTCTCTATCATACACTCAAATTTTGGACCACAGTAACTAAGCATATGTGACCAACCTATTGATCAGTAGAAAGTCTATCTAATTTGTAGATTTTGATGATCTTAAATATGAAAGGGTCCTTAGAGACTACCTATTCGAGCCTTGGAATAGAGAAATGTTCATCACAGTATACATGATTACTTGTCAAAATGTCATTCAACCTTTACTTTAAGATCTCATGTGTGGGGGAATATATTACTAATCATGACAGTTCATTCTACTTTTTGATTGCTTTTCTTATTAGAAATACACTTTAAATTCTTGAATGACCCTAGAGGGAAATTATATTTCTAATTTATTCTACATTGTCTAAATAACTTATTGTAATGGGATAAGCTGGTTAGGTATACATCTTCTTCCCATTCTATCACATGATTTTGTGCATTTGTAATCCAGCTATGGAACACATATGGATTCAGATCATCTTTCTTTTTTTTAGTTTTTTATTATTATTGTGTTATTTTTTCATTTAGCAAAATCCATTTTCTTTCCCTTTCATCTTCTCCCACTCATCCCAAATGAGAGTGAAAAAGATGAAAATACTTTTACAAACATTTATAATAAAGAAAAACAAATTTCTATATTGGTTATGTGTAATGTTCTCGGTTGGTTTTCTGGAAGTCTTGGAGCAGCCTTGCTTTCAGTTCAGTAATCACCACAAAAATATCCAGGTATTAAAGTCCAAAGTCCAAATTCTTTATTGTCTCCTTGCCTGGAGCCTGGTTAGCTTTCTTTCTTTATTTCTTTCTTTTTTTTTTTGTTATCTACAGTTATTTTATTTATTTTTTATTAATTGTATAATCATAATTTTTGACAGTACATATGGATGAATAATTTTTTTTACAACATTATCCCTTGCATTCATTTTTCCAAATTTTCCCCTCCTCCCTCTACTCCCTCCCCTAGATGACAGGCAATCCTATACATATTTAATGTGTTACAGTATACTGGTTAGCTTTCTTGAGGACCTTCAGATGGCCCATGGCCTCAGTGGGGGGAACAGGAGGACAGGCCAGCCACCACAAGGCTGATAAAGATGGAATGAATTTGTCTCTTCTTGGCTCCTAGAGCTTAAGCTCTCACCTCCAGTCCTTTGTCTTCTCTGGCTCTGACCTGGCTGAGTTTGTCCCAGCTTATATGCTCCATTTTAATTACATCATAGGTGTGAATCTTATAGAACTATATTAAGTATTAAATACATGTACTGAATTAGATAACTATTAATCACCATACTAAACTAGATAACCATTGTATTATCAATTCCACTGACTTAACACCTTGTAAGAATCCTTGTTTTAAATACAGAGTTCTAGTCCATAATAGTCATGTACAAAAAAAGTCTCATTCTGTACTCTGAATCCTTCAACTTTCTTTCTTTTTAAAATTATTTTCAATTCAGGGAAAAAAAATAAGAATTTCCATAACATGGTATAATGCAAAAGATAATTGCATATGAAACTGCATATCTACTATGTACAACTTGCTATTTCCTTCAAATATACAACAGTTATCCTGTAAAATTTTTCTTCCCTTCCAGACCCATTCAAGAAATTGTTGAGAAGTATTTGAAGGAAAAGTAAAACTATATTTTTAAAAAATGATTTTGGGTAGATTCATATAAAAATCACTTTCAACTATTGGAAAAAATTATCAACTATCAGGTAATGTATTTCATCATGAATGTTCTAGAATTGATCAGCCTTCAAAAGTCTTTTCAAGTTGCCTGTCTTTACAATATTATTTTTCTGTGTCCTGCTCAGTCACTTCACTCTGGACCAATTCATTTAAATGTCTTTCGTTATTTTTGTTGATTGTTTGTTTTGTTTTGTTTTGTTTTCTGAAAGCATCATTTTATCCCTTCTATAACTATCATTTAATAGTGATCAATCCTTATCAATGGGTAGGAGAAAATTTGAAAAAAAGGGACAGAATTAGAACTCAAAATTTTTAAATAAATGTTAAAAATAAACATTTCATTAAAATAGTATTAATCAAATCTGTATGCAATAAATTGTTTAGCTATTCCCCAGTTGATAGGCATCCCTGAAGTTTCCAATTCTTTACCACTGGAAAAATATGTGTATTTTCTTACTTTCTTAGTGAGTATTGATTTGTTTAAGACTAATCTCTCTCTTAATCTATCCTTCTTATGCTGTCTATTCTATTTTCCTTCCTATTTCCCTATTTAAATGTATTTTTTACCCAACTATGTGTTTGTGTACACATGTATTCTTACTTTCTTTGACCAGTCCAGATGAAAGAGTTGCAGTTGCCACTAGCTCACTTACTCCTATGTGAAATAATTTCTTTATTTTTCCTTTCTATCTTCCATGTATGCCTCTCTGTTCACTTTTTATTCTTCTTTTAAAATCATTAAGATAAAGCAAAACTATTTCCACATCTTTTGTTGTAATCAGACCCCCTATATGAGCCTTGATGATATAGAGCTATAGGAGACACCCATATCAACATCAGTTTTAGAATGAACATAGTTTAATTTTATTTATTCTTTTATGATTGGTCTATGTTTCTTTTAACTCCTATTTTGGTGCTTCAAAATGTATAATTAGCTCTATTCTTTTCATCATAAAATGTTGAAGTTCTGTATTTCATTAAAAATCCATGTTTTTTTCTCTATATCATCAAACCTCATTTTATTGGGTAATTTATTATTATTATTTACAAGTAATTGTATTACTATATTCTTTGTTTTCTACCATATCATATTCTATATTCTTTCTCTTCTACCATATCATATTCTAAGCTCTCTGCTTCTCTGTGGTAATAGCTGTTATATTGTGTTTAATTCTCAACATGACTTCTTTGTATTTGGAAATATTCTTCCTGGCTGCTGGCAGCATTTTATTTTGATTTGGAAATTCTGAATTTTGGTGGTAATATTTCTTTCTTTTGAGGATTTCTTTTCTGGGAAAAGCTTTTCAGATTTTTTTTTTCTATTTCTATTTTATCTTGATTCCAAGAGATCTAAGAAGTTTTTTTTTGTTTGTTTGTTTTTTGTTTGTTTGTTAGTTTTTTGTTTTTTTGTTTTTTGTTTTGTTTTGTTTTGTTTTGTTTTGTTTTTAATGATTTCCTGAAATATCACAGATTCTTTGTTGGTTGTAGCTTTCAGGTAGTCTAATGGTTCTTAAATTATTTCTCACATACCTAATTTTCTAAGTAAGTTGTTCTTATTGCTATTTTTTAAATGAGATAACATGTTTTCTTCTATTTTCCCTTTCTTTTCACTTTGTTTTAATATTTCTAATTTTCTTATGAGTTATTAGCTTGATTTTGGTCCATTCAAATTTTCAGGGAGTATTTCTTTGGACAAGGTTTCATGCCAAGTTATTAAATTCATTTCAAAATGTCTTCTATACCAATAATTTCTTTCCCAATTTTTCTTGTAATATTGTCACTTGATTTATTAAATAATAATAATAACAATAATAATTGTTTTGTAATCCTTATTTAATCATTTCTAGGAATTTTAGTTTAACTTGTAGTGAAATTTTGTTTTTCTTTGAATCTTTCTAGACATTTTACAATCATTGATTTGCTCTGGATTTGTCTTCATATTCCCTGTTACTAAGTCTCATATCTCAGTCTTGGCTCTTAGAAAATGCTGCTCAGGATGGCTCTCCAATACCATCAAGTTTGCCTAGACCTCTATCTATGTATCTGCATCTACCCTAACACACAAACACTTTTGTAAAGCTCAGGATAGCTTTATCAAAGTTAGTCAAGGAAAATGGCCCTTTCCCCAAAGGAAATAGAAGATGATGATGATGATATGTTCAGAAGATGAAGAAAAAAAAGCACTGGAGAAGAGATTATGGTGCCTCAGAAGAAGAGTAAGAATATTGTAGCTATATCAGCAAAGTTTAAGCATTTTGGCTGCCATATATGCCCAGAAAACAACCCTCGATTCTGGCAAGAAAGTAGCTATGGCCTCTCCCAAGAAGATTACTACTGCAACCAATGCTGTCATTATACCAGTCAAGAAGGGAACCACTTTAACAAAGTAGTAGGCACCCAAATGAAAGCAGTACCTCTGGCCACAGAGGCAAAAAGTAGGAAAAATGCCAAGATAAAGAATAGTGAGTCTGAAGAAAGTGAAAATGAGAAGAGTGCAGAATTTGATACTTGTGATTTATGTTTGGAGTAGAGATGGACTTGAATGGGAGAAACCATTAACAATTTAATAATGGTAAAGACCCAAAATAAAAAGGGCCTAAAGCAGGTTTGAAGATACATAGAGAGAAGATATATTAATTACACATTCATATCTTCACACCTTCATTTCTGCTCCTGTACCTTAAATTTCCTCCTTCAATTTCTCTTTATTCACATGAGTTATCTTCTATGCTTAGAATATACTATTTTCAAATTTCTAACTCTCAGAATCTTTGTCTGTTTTCATAGATGAGCTTCAATTTCACATTTTCTGGGAAATTTCTTCTGATTCTTCCCACACCAAGTTGGTAGTAATCTCTACTTCTTCAAATTACTTTCTATTTACTTAACTGTATATATGTTGTATCCCCATTCTCATTATTACTCCCAGGAGAAAGTGAGTCCTTGAAGGTCAGGACTATTTCTTTTTTGATCTTTTTAAAAAACATTTAACATCTGAAACTCTTATTTATACATAGGATAAGCTTAATAGATACTCAAAGAAAAAGCTAAATTATTCAAGCTTAAAACTGTATTGTATAATTTGTATAATTTTGAAAGCTTTTTTGGTTTAATTCCCAACCTGTTAGCATACATGCATAAAGGAATATGTCTTTTCAAGAAATTGTTAGGAATTACTTGAAAGAGAAGTAAAAACATTTTAAAAACATGACTTGTTTTTAGATTCATATGAAAATCAACAATGATTTTTTCCTAATAAAAATCTCAATTTTCAACCAAAATAATAATACATTTGGAACATTATTCTCACTCTCCAACCCACTTCTGCTTCCATTCCCTTCTTTTTTTTTTTTTTTTCTAGAAGAAACAACTCTCAGAAACTAGTCTGTTTATTCTTATCACCTAGCACACCTTGCATAATTGAATAGAATTGAAACTCTCACCCTAATTTGAGAACTTCTCTACTATGGAAATCAGTGAAGGTGAATTGAGTCATTCAAATCAGAACTTTACCTGTGTGGATAATCTTTGCTTCTTTGGAATGAAGAATTAAGTAAGGGGATCATAGTGGTATTATGCAACTATATGAGGGTGCTTGCCCAAACTTCTGAATCAAGGATGCATTTCTTTTTTTAGGTTTTTGCCTCAGTCTCAAGCTATATTGCTTTTTTATTCTGGGTATATCAGAAAATTCATGAGTTGAAAAGTAATTCAAACTTTCAATATATATGAAGTACTGTATAAGTGTGGGGAGACAGATAATTTAAAAATCTTCAGAGATGGAAATTATGGTTTGCAACTGGAGATGATATTTTTCTCTTTTCATGGGATGCATTTATTGAAATAGATTTTAGGGCATCAAATTGAGAAACAATTCTTCAATTTTACTTATGTACACATAGAGTTTATTAAATTAAAGAAATTATTTTATATCCATTATTATCTCACTTAATTATTTCCTTCAAAAAAGAATGGTATCAGATAGCCCTAACATGCTTATCCCTGCTCAAATCAAATATGAAAATCATGTTTCCATTTCAGCTATCAACCACACTTGTGAACCTAACATACCCAGAAAGAGGATAAAAAAGGACAAAGCAAATTTCCTTTCTTTACAGGTATAAGACTAACCAAATCTCACTGGTATATGTTTATTCTAGACAATTTTTGTACTTCATCCCTTTTCTTTTCTCCCCAGAAATTCTATCTGGGGGCCCTGCTTGAATTCCTGTTAAGTGTTCTTTCCAAAATAGCACAAAGAACTCAACAGGCAACATGTTACCCAAGGAAATACTCATTTTCCAGGGGTTAATTATAATTTGGAAGTGTTGTACAGGTGGCAAAAAAGGCAGATTTTTTTTTTCTTTCAAGACTTTTGAATTTTTATGCTTTTTTATCATTTTCATCAGAAGTTCCAGGACAATGCCTTTTATGAAATGATAAATATGTGCTCCCCCAAACTCACTTCTTGGATATCACCTTTAATTGAGAATATAGCCAGAAATAGATTGTACACAGTGGGAATTTAGATTCAGTAGGGATGTTATCAGTTAGGAGTTCTAAGTAGAAGCCAGTTTATTACCTGCTAATCTCTATAGAATATCCTATCTTAACCGTAGGGATCTCCAACCACAATAAAATTCAATTACCTTGAGAATAGGTACTAGTAGAAAGACAATGACTAGTAACTAACTTTGTTCCTTTCATTGTTTTCTTTGGAAAAGAATTCTTTTTAATTAGGAGTGAATAACATTTTTTAATTAGAAGTGAATGCATTACATTAATGGATTTGAAAATTTGGATTTCTAGGTTTCCACAGTCATACAAAGAAGAACACATGAGGGAATATGAAAACTAAGAAAGTGCTATCCAAGATACTTCTCCCTTACCTTGTGCCATACGGTCATCATTGTCAAATTTTGGAGCATCTCCAGGGATCAGTATTTCAACAACTCCAGCAGCAACTTGCTAGAGAAAGAAAATCCCCATGGGATATCCCCAACACAAAATGGAAAAATAAAGATAATTGCAAAAGATTCACAATTATATAGTGTTTTATGGTTTATAAAGTACTTTACTCATAACAACTCTGTGTGGAATAAAAACAATAGTAACTAGCATTCATTTCTTAAAGGCAGCAATGTAGTGGTAAATGTTTGACAGGTCATTGGGGGAGAGGAGAAAAAGGAGGATTACCCATAACTTTTAAGTTTAATCATTATTATTAAGATTTCTTTTATCATTTTTAAAAAAATCTACACAATCAATAAAATTAGTAGGCTTTGATTTGATGTGTTTGATGATTTCCAAGGAGTAAATGATCAAAACAAAAATTTCATAATTGGCTCTTCTGAATTAATTTAAGCCAAATTCAGCACACTAATGCTTGAAGGTATGCTATCAACTTTGGATATATAATCTCATTTGAGATATGTAGTTCAGTTATTACCACCCTCATTTTATATATCAGGAAACTGAGTTTAAAAAGGTTGATTTTTTTTTCATTTCATTTTCATTTCAAAAGCTATTATTTGAATCCAGATCACCTGACAAAGACCAGAACTTTCTTCACTTTACTTACTATTGGAAGCAAATAGGGAAAATTGCATAGGAGCCATAAGTCTTCATAAACACATTGCTCTGCTAAAGTGACAATTTAAATGGTTCTGTCATCATCATCATCACCAGGATTCATATGGTGCTTCATCTGATTCTCAGAACAATCCTGGAGAATAGATATTATTATTATTCCATATTTTACTAGTGAGGAAACTGAGAAAAGTTGTTATTCTCTCAGCATCCCACAGCTAGTAAATGACTGAGGTTGGATTGAACTCAGGTCTTCCTGACTACAGATACATCATTCTATGCACTGTACCATCTGGCTACCTCTGAAGATAATAATCTTTGCCAGAACAGATAAACAGAAAATTCTATAACATATTTGTTGCTTTTGTGTTCCAACTATAGTCAGCCTTTGGGTTGGAAGAAACACTGGTATCCTTGGTAGTAGCTTCTACATGATTACAACAGCAACTTAGCTATCCTTCTTCCCCATGCTTCAATTATCCATTGAAATCAATAACTAGACATTCTTCTTTGTCATCTTAACTAAAGTCATGTTCCCAAGAATCACAGAAATTTCAGTTAAATGGTCAAAATTATAGAATTAGGTTTAAAGCTACAAAAGTCCTCAAAGGCCATATACTCTTCCCTTTACCTGAACTTCAATCTTCTAAACAATACCTACCCCCAAAGGAATAACTAAGGGCTCATCTGATTAAGAACAAGCTCTGCTATTTGAGACACCTGATTCAAGAAAGAAAAATCTGCTGTGGGGAAACGAAGACTTAAGGAAGGGATGCCTTGTTCTCTCCTGTCATTGAAAGAGAACAACTTCATGGTACAAGAGGGAAAAAAATTCCTCAAAACCTAGAGAGAACAACAAACTAAAAGATGTGCAGATTTAGGACTAAAAGGAAAGATTGTAATGCTATTTGAACACATATCCAATGATGCAGATTTAAGAAACCTACAGAATACAGGCTCAAAGCTATTGTTGAATTAAAAGAGTTTGATAGGATTTCACCACTCCAAGAGTAGCACATAAGTGATTTCACTCAGGAGAGCATAGAGGTTCAGACAAATAAAGATCTTACCAATCATATTATGAGTGACATAAGTGTTCCCTAAAGAGACCATAAACCCCTGTCCTATACTTCAGAATCATGAGTTGTCCAAGTCACAATGACTAAACTGACTCATGTGCCTCACTATTAAATGTCTGTGTTATGACTAGCCAGAAATTACTCTTGTAATTTTGTGTATTGCGGGGATAATAACATAGTTTTATGAGAGCACTATTCCTTTTAGGTTATTGCAATATATTAAATAACTAATATTTTCTTTAATATTTATTTTATTTTCTGAATTGCATGAATACCAAAAAGAATATGGTAATAAACTAAACAGAACAAAAAAAAAAAAAACAAAACAGAATTATAGGTGAAACTGTTATTAGGTACAACTTTAAAGCACACAAACCCCATATATATTTTATATCTCTAGAGACTTACCTGCATAAAATAAAGAGAAAATAAATGAATTATGTTTACAAGTAAAAAAAAACTAGAAAAATGAGCATTTAAAATCCCCAATCAAAAACTAAACTTGAAATTCTAAAAATAACAGGAGAGATCAATAAAATTTAAAGTAAAAAAAATTGAATTAATAAATAAAACTAAGAGTTGGTTTTATGAAAAAAACCAACAAAATAGATAAACCCTTGGTAAATTTGATTAGAAAAAGGAAAGAGGAAAATCAAATTGTCATTCTTAAGAATGAAAAGGGAGAAATTTCCACAAATGAAGATGAAATTAGAGCAATAATTAGGAGTTACTTTACCCAACTTTATGCCAATGAATTTGATAACTTAAATGAAATGGATGAATACCTTCAAAAATATAGGTTGCCTAGATTAACAGAGGAAGAAGTGAATTGGTTAAATAGTCCCATTTTAGAAAAAGAAACAGAACAAGCTATTAATCAATTCCTTAAAAAAAATCCCCAAGACCAGATGGATTTACACTCGAATTCTCCCAGACATTTAAAGAACAATTAACTCCAATGCTATTTAAACTATTTGAAAAAATAGGAAATGAAGTCATCCCACCAAATTCCTTTTATGACACAGACATGGTACTGATACTTAAATCAGGTAGAACAGAAACAGAGAAAGAAAATTATAGACCAATCTCCCTAATGAACATTGATGCAAAAGTCTTTTTTTTTTTTTTTAATTATTATTATATATATATTTTATAATATTATCCCTTGCATTCATTTTTCCAAATTGCCCCCCACTCCCTCTATTCCCACTCCCCCCGACGACAGGCAATACCATACATTTTACATGTGTTACAATATAGTCTAAGTACAATACATGTGTGTGAATATCATTTTCTTGTTGCACAATAAACATTAGAATCCGAAGGTACATGCAACCTGGGCAGACAGATATTAGTGCTAACAAATTTACATTCGCTTTCCCAGTGTTCCTTCTCTGGGGTATGAGTTTATTTCTGTCCATCATTGATCAACTGGAAGTGAGTTGGATCTTCTTTATGTTGAAGATTTCCACTTCCATCAGAATACATCCTCATACAGTATTGTTGTTGAAGTGTACAGTGATCTTCTGGTTCTGCTCATTTCACTCAGCATCAGTTGATTTAAGTCTCTCCAACCCTCTCTGTATTCCTCCTGCTGGTCATTTCTTACAGAGCAATAATATTCCATAACCTTCATATACCACAATTTACCCAACCATTCTCCAACTGATGGACATCCATTCATCTTCCAGTTTCTAGCCACTACAAAAAGAGCTGCCACAAACATTTTGGCACATATATGTCTCTTTCCGCTCTTTAGTATTTCTTTGGGATATAATCCCAGTAGTAGCGCTGCTGGGTCAAAGGGTATGCACAGTTTGATAACTTTTTGGGCATAATTCCAGATTGCTCTCCAGAATGGGTGGATTCTTTCACAACTCCACCAGCAATGTATTAGTGTCCCAATTTCCCCACATCCCCTCCAACATTTGTCATTATTTGTTCCTGTCATCTTAGCCAATCTGACAGGTGTGTAGTGGTATCTCAGAGTGGTCTTAATTTGAATTTCTCTGATCAGTAGTGATTTGGAACACTCTTTCATGTGAGTGGATATAGTTTCAATTTCTTCCTCTGAGAATTGTCTGTTCATATCCTTTGACCATTTATCAATTGGAGAATGGTTCGGTTTCTTATAAATTATGGTCAGTTCTCTATATATTTTGGAAATGAGACCTTTGTCAGAACCTTTGGTTTTAAAAATATTTTCCCAATTTGTTACTTCCCTTCTAATCTTGTTTGCATTAGTATTATTTGTACAGAAACTTTTTAGTTTGATGTAATCAAAATCTTCCATTTTGTGATCAATAATGATCTCTAGTTCTCCTCTGGTCATAAATTCCTTCCTCCTCCACAAGTCTGAGAGGTAGATTATCCTCTGTTCCTCTAATCTATTTATTATCTCCCTCTTTATGCCTAAATCATGGACCCATTTTGATCTTATCTTGGTATATGGTGTTAAGTGTGGATCCATATCTAATTTCTGCCATACTAATTTCCAGTTTTCCCAACAGTTTTTTCCGAATAATGAATTTTTATCCCTAATGTTGGAATCTTTGGGTTTGTCAAAGATTAGATTGCTATAGATGTACCCTTTTTTGTCCTTTGTATCTAATCTGTTCCACTGATCTACCGGTCTATTTCTTAGCCAATACCAAATGGTTTTGGTGACTGCTGCTATACAATATAGCTTTAGATCAGGTACACTTAGACCACCTTCCTCTGAGTTTTTTTTCATTAGTTCCCTTGCAATTCTTGACCTTTTATTCTTCCATATGAATTTTGTTGTTATTTTTTCTAGGTCATTAAAATAGTTTCTTGGGAGTCTGATTGGTATAGCACTAAATAAATAGATTAGTTTGGGGAGTATTGTCATCTTTATTATATTCGCTCGGCCTATCCAAGAGCACTGAATGTCTTTCCAATTATTTAAATCTGATTTTATTTTTGTGGCAAGTGTTTTGTAATTTTTCTCATATAATTCCTGACTTTTCTTTGGTAGATGGATTCCCAAATATTTTATACTCTCAACATTTGTTTGGAATGGAATTTCTCTTTGTATCTCTTGCTGTTGCATTTTGTTAGTGATATATAAAAATGCCGAGGATTTATGTGGATTTATTTTGTATCCTGCCACTTTGCTGAAATTTTGAATTATTTCTAGTAGCTTTTTAGCAGAGTCTTTGGGGTTCTCTAAGTATACCATCATGTCATCTGCAAAAAGTGATAGTTTAATTTCCTCATTTCCTACTCTAATTCCTTGAATCTCTTTCTCGGCTCTTATTGCCGAGGCTAGCGTTTCTAGTACTATATTGAATAGTAATGGTGATAGTGGGCAACCTTGTTTCACTCCTGATCTTACTGGGAAAGGTTGCAGTTTATTTCTATTGCATATTATGCTTACTGACGGTCTTAAATATATACTCCTGATTATTCTAAGGAATAATCCATTTATTCCTATACTCTCAAGAGTTTTTAGTAGGAATGGATGTTGGATTTTGTCAAATGCTTTTTCTGCATCTATTGAGATGATCATATGGTTCTTATTAATTTGATTATTAATATGGTCAATTATATTAATAGTTTTCCTAATATTAAACCAGCCCTGCATTCCTGGAATAAATCCTACTTGATCATAGTTGATGCAAAAGTTTTAACTAAAATCTTAGCAAAAAGATTACAGAAAATCATCTCCAGGATAATATACCAAGACCAAGTAGGATTTATACCAGGAATGCAGGGCTGGTTCAATATTAGGAAAACTATTAGCATAATTCACTATATCAATAACCAAATTAACAAAAAACATATGATCATCTCAATAGATGCAGAAAAAAACATTTGATAAAATCCAACACCCATTCCTATTAAAAACAGTAGAGAGTATAAGAATAAATGAACTTTTCCTTAAAATAGTCAATAACATCTGTTTAAGACCACCAATAAGGATCATATGTAATGGTGATAAACTAGAACCATTCCCAATAAAATCAGGAAACAAGGTTGCCCACTTTCACCATTACTATTCAATATTGTATTAGAAATGCTAACTTCAGCAATAAGAGATGAAAAAGAAATTAAAGGAATTAGAGTAGGTAATGAGGAAACCAAATTATCACTTTGCTGATGATATGATGACATACTTAGAGAACCCCAGAGCTTCTACTAAAAAGCTATTAAAAATAATCTACAAGTTTAGCAAAGTTGCAGGATACAAAATAAATCCACATAAATCATCAGCATTTTTACACATCAGTAACAGAATCCAACAGCAAGAGATATAAAGAGAAATTCCATTTAAAATAACTGTCATTCAATAGTATAAAATATTTGGGAATCTAAGGAATAGTTAGGAACTATATGAGCAAAAGTGCAAAACACAAATAAAGTCAGATCTAAACAATTGGAAAAAATATTAAGTGCTCCTAGATAGAGTGAGTGAATATACTAAAGATAACAATATTACCTAAATGAATCTATTTATTTAATGCTATACCAATCAAACTCCCAAGAAACTATTTTTCTGACCTAGAAAAAATAATAACAAAATTCATCTAGAAGAACAAAAGGTCAAGAATTTCAAGGGAACTAATGGAAAAAAAATCAAATGAATGTGGCTAGCTGTACCTGATCTAAAACTATATTATAAAGCAGCAGTCACCAAAACAATTTGGTATTAGCTAAAAAATAGACTAGTTGATCAGTGGAATAGGTCAGGTTCACAGGACAAAATAATCAATAACTATAACAATCTAGTGTTTGATAAACCCAAAGACCAAAGCCTTTGAGATAAGAATTCATTATTTGACAAAAATTGCTGGGAAAATTAGAAAATAGTATGGCAGAAACTAGCATTGACACATACTTAACACCATAAACCAAGATAAAATCAAAATGTGTTCATTATTTAGGCATAAAGAATAAGATTATAAATAAATTAGAATAACATAGGAATGTTTACCTTTCACACCTGTGAAGGAGGAAGGAATTTGTGACCAAAGAAGAACTAGAGATCATTATTGATCACAAAAAAAAAAAAAAATAAAATAAATAAATAAATAATTCAATTATATTAAGGTAAAAAAACTTTTCTACAAATAAAAATAATTTGGACAAGATTAGAAGGGAAGCAATAAACTGGAAATAAAAAACATTTTTACAGGTAAAGATTCTGATAAAGGCCTCATCTCCAAAATACATAGAGAACTGACTCTAATTTATAAGAAAGTAAGCCATTCTCCAATTGCTAAATGGTCAAAGAATATGAACAGGCAATTTTCGAGATGAAGCAATTGAAACTGCGAAGGTCTGGGCTAGCTCCTCTGATGGGCTCAGAATCAGTCCTCCTCAAGATAAGCAAAAGTCCTTGCCCCACATTGTAGGCACCAAAATTTAATGTTCTGTAGTCTCCAGAAACTGCCGATCGCTCTCTGGAAGGAGATCTGCTGTCTTAACTCAATCTCCCGCCAGACTCTTCTTCCTGTAGAGAGCCTTCCCAACTCTGACCTAGAGTAGACTCCTTCTCCAGGCCCAATGTTGCTTCTTTTATCCTCCCAGAGAATGGGTGTGGGATAACTCAGGGGCTTGTGGGAAAAATACTTCAACCAATGAACTTGATCCTTTCAAACATGTAAGCTCCTCCCTAGAAGTTCAAAAAGGTAAACTCCCCTTAAAGGCTGGAACCCAAAAGTGTGAACTAGAGAATTTTTAAGTACTGACTTAGCACTTAGTAAGAACCTAACAGAAATTATTTCTAGGCATGGGAAAAGGTAATCTAAATAACTGTTGATCAGATAAATGCAAATTAAGGCAATCCTGAGATAACACTACACAACTGTCTGATTGGCTAAGATGACAAGAAAAGATAATGAGGAATGCTGGAGGGGATGTGGGAAAATTAGGACACTGATGCATTGTTGGTGGAGTTGTGAATGCATCTAACCATTCTGGAGAACAATTTGGAACTATACTCAAAAATTTATCAAATTGTGCATACCCTTTGATACAGTAGTGTTACTAGTGGGCTTATATCCCAAAGAGATATTAAAGAAGGGAAAGGAACCCATATGTGCAAAAATGTTTTTGGCAGCCCTTTTGGTATTGGCTAGAAACAGGAAAATGAATGGATGTCCATCAATTGGAGAATGGTTGGGTAAATTATGGTATATGAATGTTATGGAATATTATTGTTATATAAGAAATGACCATCAGGATGAATACAGAGAGGTTTGGAAAGACATACATGAACTGATGATAAGTGAAATGAGCATAACCAAGGAGATCATTATTTACTTCAACAACAATACTACATGATGATCACTTCTGATGGACGTGGCCCTCTTCAACAATGAGAGGACCCAAATCAATTCCAATTGATCTGTAATGAACAAAACCAGTTGCACCCAGAGAAAGAACACTGGGAAATGAGTATGGACCAAAACATAACATTTCCACTCTTTATTTTACTATTTGTTTGCATTTTTGTTTTTTGTGATTTTTTCTTCTCAGGTTATTTTTATCTTCTTTCTAAATCCGATCTTTCCTGTGCAACAAGATAACTGTATAAATATGTATACACATATTGTATTTAACATATATTTTAACATATTTAAGATGTATGGGACTACCTGCTATCTAGGGGAGAGGGTAGGGGGAAGGAGGGGAAATTGAAACAGAAGTTTTTGCAAGAGTCAATGCTGAAAAATTACCCATGAATAAATTTTGTATATAAAAAGCTATAATAAAAAATAAAATTAAAAAAAATAAGCACAATCAAGAAAATCAAAACCTCACATTTGCCATTTCCAAAATGTGTATCTTATTTTTCAAGCTGGGTCCATCAATCTTCTGTCAGGAGGACATGCTTCATAATCCATCCTCTAAAGTCACATTCTGTAAATAGTTATGTCATTCCTCAATTTATAGACAGTCTTCTGTAGTGTTCTGGTTAGTTTTCTGGAGGTCCTTGGACCTGTCTTCATTTCAACAGAATAATCACCACAAAAATAGCCAGGAGTAAAGTCCATATTCTTTATTGTCTCCTTGCCTGGGGCTCTGATAGCTTTCTGGAGGCTCTTCAAACTGGCCTTGGCTCAGTGGGGGAAGCAAGAGAACAGGCCAGCCCCCAAGGTATTGAGAGATAGAGTGAATGTCTCTGGCTGAATTTGTCCCAGTTTATATACTTTATTATAATTACCTCATCTTGTAGAATAGGTGTTAATCTTGTAGAACTATATTAAATACTATATACATGTACTGAACTAGTACCATTGTCTTATCAATTCCACTGAGTTAACACCTTGTAAGAATCCTTGTGTCAGAGTTCTGGCCTATTACAGTCTTCCTTTGTTTCCAAATTTTTTTGTTTTAACTTTTTAACTTCAGCACAGAATTGACATTATATATATATATATATACACACACACACACACACACACACACATGCATGCACACACACACACATATATGTCCTTTTTCTCATAGGACTAGTAGTAGTTTTGCTAGATGTTGTTTATCCTTCATTTTCCAAGCCCAATGTTATCACTGTTGATTTCTTAATTTGCAAATGAATTGGATTCCAGTGAGGCAGAATTTTACAAAGTCATCAGCCTCACTCTCTCTTCTGGAATCAACAAAGATAAAGGACAAAAGAAAGCTCAAGCCAACTGCTGATGAGGATCTAGAATGCAGTAGATGACCTTGATGGTTTAGATGTCTGACTAAACTCTAAGAACTGCTTCACTTGCCTTTTTGGTCATTAGAATAAATTATTTTCACCTGCCTATTCTGCCAGGGGAAATCTTCACAGGCTTGGGGTAGACTTCTTTCTAACTCATTTATTGATGTGGTTTTAGTTTACTTGCCACAATGGTTTTACCAAGTGCACTTGTTGTGTATGCTACAGTTTCTGGGAGCCAGAATTAGATTAGTAAAATCTAATCATGAAAAAGGAATATCACACTGATTACTTAGTATTTTTTCTTTCTGTGAAGAGTATTTTGTAGTCATATTCTTGATACATGAACATCTAAGTATTTTATTTTTGTTATTCTGTCATATCCAACTTTTAGTAACACCATATGGGGGATTTATTTGCAGAGACATTGGTGTACTTTGCTATTTCCTTTTCCATCTCATTTTGCAGATGAGCAAATTGAAACAGAGTTAAATGACAGATCACACAGCTAGTAAAAATCTGAGGTCAAATTTGAACTCAGGAAGATAAGCCTTGCTGACTCAAAGCCTCACACTATCTATTACCGTACTTACCTGACTCAAGCATTTTATATATTTTATAAATATTTTAATTTCTCTTTAATTTTTTCCTGCTGAATTGTTCTTGATAATGCATAGAATAGTAATGATTTTGGAGGGAGTAGTTTCATATGTTGCTCTCTTGCTGAAATTATTTTTTCACATAAATTTTTATTTGATTTTGTTTAGCTCTCTATGTATATTATATCATCTGTAAAAAATGAAAATTTTGTTTCTTCTTTGCTTATACATATTCCATCAAATTCTTTTTTTCTAGTGTACAGGTACAGCAAGAATTTTAAGAATCTGTTAAATGATGGAGTTCATATTGTATATCTTTTTTGTTTGTTTTTACTCTGATGTTACTATAATGAAAAACACTTTGTTTTCAGTGAGTAAAATACTAGATCTTAATGTTTTATAAGTATTATTGGTTATAATAACAAAAGATTCATTGATTGTGCTTTTTTAATGTTTATGATGGAAAATTCCCCTTTATTTTGTAAAGACAATTTCTGAAAGTATTGAGAGAATCATTTGATTTGATTATTACTAGGAATTTTAATTTTTCTCTTTTGCAAACAAAGATTATAATTAATTTTTCATTAACTGATTGATATAATTAATGCATAAGCAATGTTGGTAGTTCTTATCCCCACCCTGAGGATAGATTTTATGGCTTGTTTACTTTCTTTTTTAATTAGATTAGGAAAAATATTTTTTTCTTCTTTTGATGTGAAGTATTTTTAAATTTTTATATACATTTCATCCATTTCATTTAAATTGTCAGCATGCTGCATATAACTCAAAAATTTGAAATAGTCTATAATAATTTAATTTGTTGCTTTTTATTTGTTGTTTGTTTTTCATTTTTATACTGATGATTTGGTTTCATATTCTACTTAAAACAAACCACTTAATACTTTACCTTTTTTAACTTTAAAAGCCTTTTTTTTTTGAGAAAAAAAATGATCCATTCAATTGATTTTATTCAATTATAACAATATTTTATTTGATTTTCAAATTTTCTACTTGAGTTTTTTTTAATTGGATTTTTGAAGTTTTTTTTTTTTGCTCATTTTTTAATGTAACTATTAATCTGTGCTTCAGTGCTTTTGCTGATAAAATTTTTTTTTTTTTTGAATTTCAGGAATGTTTTATTCTAGGTCTTTCATTCAGCAGAGGAAATCCCCTGTTGTTTTCTCACTTTTATCTAACAATGATGGCTTATAGGAAAATAATGTCTTTCTCTAGACCATCTCCATCTTTAAATCTTTAAAGATAATAGGTGATTCAAAACTGTAAGGGACTTTCCACTTTATTAGTTGCTGTGTTTGCTTAATCCAAATATTTCTCTTCTCTCTCTCTCTCTCTCTCCCTCTCTCTCTCTCTCTCTCTCTCTCTCTCTCTCTCTCTCTCTCTCTCTCTCTCTCTCTCTCTCTCTCTCCTCCTCCTCCTCCTCCTCCTCTTCTTCCTCCTCCTTTTCCTTCTTTTTTTTCTTCTCTTTTTCTCCTTTTCCCCTCACTTTTCTCTCCTCCTCTACTTTTCTTTACATTTTTTTTCCTTTTCTTCCTTCTTTTAAACTCAGACTATTGGGTATTCTATTTCACCCAGATTCTTTTTTTTTTTAATATTTTTATTCATTTTTCCAAATTATCCCCTCCCTCCCTCCACTCCCTCCCCCCAAAGGCAAGTAATCCCATATATTTTACATGTGTTACAATATAACCTAGATACAATATATGTGTGTAAATACCATTTTCTTGTTGCACATTAATTATTAGCTTCCAAAGGTATAAGTAACCTGGGTAGATAGACAGTAGTGCTAACAATTTACATTCGCTTCCCAGTGTTCCTTCTCTGGGTATAGTTATTTCTGTCCATCATTGATCAACTGGAAGTGAGTTGGATCTTCTTTATGTTGAAGATTTCCACTTCCATCAGAATACATCCTCATACAGTATTGTTGTTGAAGTGTACAGTGATCTTCTGGTTCTGCTCATTTCACTCAGCATCAGTTGATTTAAGTCTCTCCAGGCCTCTCTATATTCCTCCTGCTGGTCATTTCTTACCGAGCAATAATATTCCATAACCTTCATATACCACAATTTACCCAACCATTCTCCAACTGATGGACATCCATTCATCTTCCAGTTTCTAGCTACAACAAAAAGAGCTGCCACAAACATTTTGGCACATATAGGTCTCTTTCCGTTCTTTAGTATTTCTTTGGGATATAAGCCCAGTAGTAGTACTGCTGGGTCAAAGGGTATGCACAGTTTGAACTTTATGGGCATAGTTCCAAATTGCTCTCCAGAATGGCTGGATTCTTTCACAACTCCACCAACAATGTATCAGTGTCCCAGTTTTCCCACATCCCCTCCAACATTCATCATTATTTGTTCCTGTCATTTTAGCCAATCTGACAGGTGTGTAGTGGTATCTCAGAGTTGTCTTCATTTGCATTTCTCTGATCAGTAGTGATTTGGAACACTCTTTCATATGAGTGGAAATAGTTTCAATTTCATCATCTGAGAATTGTCTTTTCATATCCCTTGACCATTTATCAATTGGAGAATTGTTTGGTTTCCTATAAATCAGGGTCAGTTCTCTATATATTTTGGAAATGAGACTTTTGTCAGAACCTTTCCTTTTAAAAATATTTTCCCAGTTATTTACTTCCCTTCTAACATTGTTTGCATTAGTATTGTTTGTACAGAAACTTTTTAGTTTGATGTAATCAAAATCTTCTATTTTGTGATCAATAATGATCTCTAATTTTCCTCTGGTCATAAATTCCTTCCTCCTCCACAGTTCTGATAGGTAGACTATTCTCTGTTCCTCTAATCTATTTATGATCTCCCTCTTTATGCCTAAATCATGGACCCATTTTGATCTTATCTTGGTATATGGTGTTAAGTGTGGGTCCATATCTATATTTCTGCCATACTAATTTCCAGTTTTCCCAACAGTTTCTTCCGAATAATGAATTTTTGTCCCTAATGTTGGTATCTTTGGGTTTGTCAAAGATTAGATTGCTATAGATGTACCCTTTTTTGTCCTTTGTATCTAATCTGTTCCACTGATCTACCGGTCTATTTCTTAGCCAGTACCAAATGGTTTTGGTGACTGCTGCTATATAATATAGCTTTAGATCAGGTACACTTAGACCACCTTCCTCTGACTTTTTTTTCATTAGTTCCCTTGCAATTCTCGACCTTTTATTCTTCCATATGAATTTTGTTGTTATTTTTTCTAGGTCATTAAAATAGTTTCTTGGGAGTCTGATTGGTATAGCACTAAATAAATAGATTAGTTTGGGGAGTATTGTCATCTTTATTATATTCGCTCGGCCTATCCAAGAGCCCTGAATGTCTTTCCAATTATTTAAATCTGACTTTATTTTTGTGGCAAGTGTTTTGTAATTTTTCTCATATAATTCCTGACTATTCTTTGGTAGATGGATTCCCAAATACTTTATACTGTCAACATTTGTTTGGAATGGAATTTCTCTTTGTATCTCTTGCTGTTGCATTTGGTTGGTGATATATAAAAATGCTGAGGATTTATGTGGATTTATTTTGTATCCTGCCACTTTGCTAAAATTCTGAATTATTTCTAATAGCTTTTTAGCAGAGTCTTTGGGGTTCTCTAAGTATACCATCATGTCATCTGCAAAGAGTGATAGTTTGATTTCCTCATTTCCTACTCTAATTCCTTGAATCTCTTTCTCAGCTCTTATTGCCGAGACTAGCATTTCTAGTACTATATTGAATAGTAATGGTGATAGTGGGCAACCTTGTTTCACTCCTGATCTTACTGGGAAAGGTTGCAGTTTATTTCTATTGCATATTATGCTTACTGAAGGTCTTAAATATATGCTCCTGATTATTCTAAGGAATAATCCATTTATTCCTATACTCTCAAGAGTTTTTAATAGGAATGGATGTTGGATTTTGTCAAATGCTTTTTCTGCATCTATTGAGATGATCATATGGTTTTTATTAATTTGATTATTAATATGGTCAATTATACTAATAGTTTTCCTAATATTAAACCAGCCCTGCATTCCTGGTGTGAATCCTACTTGATCATAGTGTATTATCCTGGGGATGATTTTCTGAAGTCTTTTTGCTAATATCTTATTTAAGATTTTAGCATCAATATTCATTAAGGAAATTGGTCTATAATTTTCTTTCTCAGTTTTCAATCGACCTGGTTTAGGTATCAGTACCATGTCTGTGTCATAAAAGGAGTTTGGTAGGACTCCTTCATTCCCTATTTTTTCAAATAGTTTATATAGCATTGGGGCTAATTGTTCTTTAAAAGTTTGGTAGAATTCACATGTAAATCCATGTGGTCCAGGCGATTTTTTCCTGGGGAGTTGATTAATAGCTTGTTCTATTTCTTTTTCTGAAATGAGACTATTTAAGCAATTTATTTCCTCCTCTGTTAATCTAGGAAGCCTATATTTTTGGAGGAAGTCATCCATTTCACTTAAGTTATCAAATTTATTGGCATAAAGTTGGGCAAAGTAACTCCTTATTATTTTTCTAATTTCCTCTTCATTGGTGGAAAGATTCCCCTTTTCATTTGTAAGACTAACAATTTGATTTTCCTCTTTCTTTTTTCTGATCAGATTTACCAAAGGTTTATCTATTTTATTGGCTTTTTCATAAAACCAACTCTTGGTTTTATTTATTAATTCAATAGTTTTTTTTTTTTTTTTACTTTCAATATTATTGATTTCTCCTTTTAATTTTTGTATTTCAAGTTTAATTTTTGGTTGGGGGTTTTTAATTTGGTCTTTTTCTAGCCTTTGAAGTGGCAAGCTCAATGCGTTAATCTTCTCTTTCTCTATTTTCTTCAAATAAGCCTCTAAAGAATAAAATTTCTCCTTATTACTGCTTTAGCTGCATCCCACAGATTTTGGTATGATGTCTCATCATTGTCATTATCTTGGGTGAAATTATTAATTGTTTCTATAATTTGCTCTTTCACCCAGTCATTCTTTAAGATGAGATTATTCAGTTTCCAATTACTTTTTGGTCTATTTATCCCTAACTTTTTACTGAATGTAGCTTTTATTGCATTGTGGTCTGAGAAGAAGTCATTTATTATTTCTGCCTTCCTACATTTAATTTTGAGATCTTTATGTCCTAATATATGGTCAATTTTTGTATAGGATCCATGAACTGCTGAGAAGAAAGTATATTCCTTTCTATTGCCATTCAGTTGATAAAATTCTTAATAACAACAAAATTTTCCCTTCAGGCTTTTGTATGTTGTATCATTTTTTATCAAAGATATGATTTATCAATCATATCTTTTTGTTTTGGTTCTTGAATTCTTTAGTATTTTTTTTTTTTACTTAAAATTATTTTATCCTTTCTTCAAAGGCCTTTTAATGATTTTATTGTTCTCTTTTCAGTAAAGAATATATTCAATATTTCTGATATACAGTCTGTATTTACTTGTGAGATTTTTATTACTCTGATACATCATTTTTATACACATGCAATGCAGTTTACAAATATATACAATCATTTTTGTCATATCCATTAAATACAAGAAAATAATCATATATGACATTTCTAAAATTTTATTCAGTTTTTTATATCTATTTAATTCCACATGAGAATGAGATAAAATGAACTCTACAACTATTTGAGGTTTTTTTTTCATTTCTTTCTTTAAAATGATTAATTTTCTTTTAAATATTTACATGTTGTCATTCAATATCTATCTCTCCATAGCTTTCTGTTTTTGCACAAATATATGCATGCATATGTATGTACTCAAAATTGTTTCTTGTGCCTTTAAATATGTTACATCTATTTTTATTGCCTTATCTGAGATCTTGATTACCACATTTGCTTGTTTAAGTTTTCTTGAAGTGTCATAAATTTTGCTACAGCCCCTTATTTTAATTAGGTATGAATATTCCTGCTTCCAGTGAATTTACACAATAAATTGCTCTTTTAAAACAACTTTTAAACTGTTCTAATATCTTCTTCCCTTTTATGATTGATTTCATTCATATTCATAATCATTATTTTTAATTTTGCAATCTTCTTTCTGCCATCTTCTTTATAAAATTGAAAGTGTTGAAAAAATTGTATACATTAGTAATCTATATTAACTACAATTTACTTCCATTTCTCTACCCATATTTTTCTTTTCTTGTCCAGTCCTCTATTACAGAATTTTAAACCTTTATTTTATTTTTATTTCCCCCTTTATATCTTTGATTGTAAAGATGGATTATGTTGATTATGATTAATTCTGTCTGAATCTCCTCCCTTTACTTAACTTATTCCCTACTGTATTTCTACAATAATGTGTGTGTGTATGTGTGTGTGTATGTGTGTGTGTAAGCTCATGCTTTTGTCTTATGGCATTTTTGGTCTCTCCAAATTACAATGACCATATAGCACTTCTTTGTTCATTTTACCTGAAAGTGAGGTTTGTGATTATCCTTTTCTCCCCATTCATTTTTCGATGTTTGCATGGTAAATAGTCTTCTCAATTTCTTGGATTATATAAAATAGTAAATTACCCCAATATTCCTTTACTCCTTAATATACTTCTTCCTTTTTTTTTTTTTTTTTACCCTTTTAAGATTGTTAGAGTTTATCACAATTACTTCCTGGATTTCTTTCATATTCCATCTCTGATCACTGAAGATGTTAGGATTCTAGGGGATAACTTGTTTCTTCTTTTTGATTGGAATATAAATATTTTATCATTGTATAAATGCATTACCTTCCAATTGTTCACATTAATTTTTCTTTCATTATTTCCCTTAATTGTTGTATTTTCATTTCAAAGAATCTACTAATTTCTGTTTTGTCCATCAAGAATATGAGGATATTTTTATTTCTTGAAAGTTTATTTTTGAGGGAGAGGAATCTATGTTTTCATTCACAACATGACTTTTATGGAAATGTTTTACATAATTTCCTATGTGCCTTTTCAAGTAATAAAAGGTAAAGGAGGAAGGGGAGAACTGGGAACTCAAAGTTTTAAAAATAAATGTTAAAAACTATTTTACATGCAACTGGGGAAAAGAAACTATTTAATATTTTAAAGGTATATGTGGAAATCAATTTCTTTAAAGCTCCATTTTCCTCCATTCTCAGATTTTCTTGCTAAGTTATTCTTTATTATAAAATTAATTTTTTGCCTTCTGCAATATTGTATTCCAAATTATCTTTTATAGAAGTCATTGACCTGTCTTTTATGAACTGGAATAATTGAGAAAGAATTATTCTTTTGACATAAAAAAACTTTGGATTTTTATTATGAAATTCCTGGAAGTTTTTCATTTTAGGACTTCATTCAATTGGTGATCATTGGCTTCTTTTGCTACAGTTCTAATGGGTCTGAAAATTTTCATCATGATTTCTTGATAAAATGTGCAGATTTCAAAATGATCTCTCCTTGACCATTTTTGCATACACAATTTTAATGAGATCTCACATTGTCTTGTTTTTAGACTTTGATTTTATTCTAGCTTCACTTCAGCTCTTACCTCTGACCAGGAACCCCAAACCAAAAGTTCTACCCTCTAGCAAGTGCCCTCACATCCTTGTGCACCCTTTTCACCCAGCTGTGCATGGGTGTGTAGCACATCTGGGCCTGGTATTCCTATTGAGCCAAGAATCATTGTCTTCCCAGACTCAGACCTTGCTCCTCCACAAACAATCCAGGAGGTGAAAGTTTCTATGGATCCTGCTGAGGCTCCAGCAACACCCAGCTCACCCAAAGACTCTCTACTTGGTGTTTCTGTGGGGCTAGTTCAGCAAAGGTGTTTGCATTTTACAGGGGTTAATCCCTAGCTTGGTGACTTTCTTCAGGTCTTCTTGGAATGTTCCTAGAGGACTTATGTTCTTCCCTAATTCTTCTTGATTTTTCTTTAATCTATGTTTGCCCTGAGGTTTAAATTAGTTCTATTTGTGGGGGAAGAATTTGAATTTTTCCAACATATTTTGCCATATTCCCAGAATCTTCCCCTAATTCTGTTCTAGAATTACTATTGTCTTATAGAGTTTTTTGGTCTCTCTGAATTACAAATACATTTTCATGGTGTTTGAGGTAAGTTTTGCACTTTCTGTACTGAAACCTATTTTCTTCTAATATTTAGCTCAGAACCCTCATTTACTTTTCTTTTTATTTTTTTCAAAAATTTCATTTAATTTATATTGTCATTTATATCAGGAATTCTAGCAGAAATAATTTTAAATCTGTGATTTCTTTTGAGAATTTACTTATAAATTATATAGAATTATTCTCTTCTGAGTGTCTTAATAATTTCTGTTTTCATATTTCTCTACCAAACTACCATCTTTTCTTTTATTTGCTTATTTCTATTACTTTACTTCTAGATGTGAGCTTTGTTTGGGGATCAGATTCTATTTTTTTTTTAAATGTGTTTGTCTATATTATTTGAGGCTGGGCTATTAAATACTATTTTCTTCGAAAACTGCCAGGGTCTTTGGGTAGTATGTGAAGTACTTTGCTCCAGGAATGTTTATGCAAGGCAATCTGTGCCACCATTAGTAGTATGATACCTAGTTATTTCTTTATGACTATTCTCTTGGTCTGATTTTGAATCCCAATTTGATATCTTTTGTGAGAGAATTATACATTCTTGGATAAACTCTGGTTGGCAACCATATCTTTTGTTTAAAGGCAAAGTTTCAGGGTCTCAATTTCTCTGGTCTTTAAGGTAGATGACTTCCATAAAGGGCACTCTCAGAAGCAGATTTTTAATGAAATCCTCTAAAGTACACAAGTTTGTCTCATTATTTCATTGTATGGATGTGTGAAGGAGAAAATGTACTTATGGTTTCTCCTTAGATTTCTTAATCATTTCCCTGTTGTGCACTTTAAAAAAAATTCTTGTTGGAATAGTTGTGAAAAAGCTGGACTATTCTGTTTTGACTTATTCTACAATTTTAAAGAAACCAATATTGAAATTAATGTTGCTTTTTCTTTTCCCTTTAGCAAATGTTTCATATTTAGAAGTTAATGGTGTTGGATTTTGATTCAAGATGACTGCCTAAAAGAAGCAGATCAAGTAATTCCAACACTTTAGGAAGTGGGGCAGACTCAAAGTAAACAAGGAAAGGCCAATTATGCCATCAAAAAGTGCAGTAGGAACAGTCCTTAATCCTTGCACAAAACCACAATTAAAGAATTAGTGATAAATGCATAAATAAATTGAAAATAAAAAATACATTGACTAATAAAAAAGCAAACAAACAAAAACCCTTGTAGATCTAGAAATATCCCAAAAGAACAAAGAAGTGAGAAATTTCATGAAAATTATTAGCAGAGACATGGGTCAAAACATATTTTCCACAACTAAATTGTAAAAGTTTCATGAGTTCTAAGGAAAATTACAAAAATCCTACTATTTCAAGAGTAAAAAGGGAACTTAGCAGCTTGCTATTTTCAATCAATGACCCTATTAGACCCCTTTCCTAACAGACTAATCATTCAACATTGGTTTGATAATTTCTGTTCAAGAGGAATGATTGACTTATTCCATGATAAACTTTTTCATCTTTGAATATATTCAATTAATAAAAAGTATTTCCTTACATCAAGTCTGAAATTAGAATTAGGGGTGAGGTTGAAAACTTCTTACTTTTCATGTTTTAGCTATTGCTCATAGTTCTGCCCTCTGAGTTCAAACACAAGATATCAGATCTCTCTTTCATATAATAGTCCTTCAGTTTACAAAAAAAAAACCCTCTTTTTTTAAGCTTTCTAAACTTTTAAGTTTCAAATTCATCTTTCAATTTTTTAAAGGTACATAGCAGGTGCTTTCTGAGTTTTCTTAAATATAAATGTCCAGATTCTATCATGGAATTAATCCTGTTGTAGAAGTGTTTGAGCTAGTTGGGATATAAAACCCTTTTCAACAATAGGATAACATGATTCATTATTATCAAGCATTTATATAGAGAGTTTCATTTTGCAAAACACTTTCAAAACATTGTAACACATTTTTCCATTGAGTTAGGGAGTGTCTACCTCAAGTATGTGAAGACTTCTCCTGTTGGAATGGATGGAGAACAATGTGTCCAACATTCATGAAGTTGTCTAAAGTAGGTGCTTAGAATACAATCAGACATCAAAGATGCTAAGGTCATCCACTGTGTCTCATGCCATCACCAGTCATCTTGACTTTGTTCTGTCACTGGATTTCAATGACTTTGGAGAGAGGGAGGCCATCCCAATTCTACCTCACTTAAATCCAACTTATATGTGAATCAAAAGATATCCATACATGCTATTTTTCCTCAAAGCTCTGGGTCAACAGACAAATCGACAAAACAGCAGGTATAGATACACAGGAAACTGAAGTCACAACTCTATACATAGTCAGCCCAGGTGAAAGGGCTAACTTCTAACTGAACTGAGGTAGCAGTAAGATTCATCAGTATTCTTGATTGAGCAGCCTTCTTAAAGGATCACACTGCTCACCTGCTAGAGTAAAAAAGGGGTTAGAAATGGTGCCCTAAAATTGTCTGCTTCATCCAATCCCCACCTGCTTACTGAGGCAGGTAGAGATCTCAACTTGTGGTTGAAATGTAGACTATTTGGTTCTGACCTCTGGTGAAAGCTTCTAATCTCTTAATGGTCTAATTAACCTTAGTAGAATATACTGTACAATGTTTCCAATATAATGATGTCATGTTGGTCTTCTATAGAATAAAGGATAACAACTATTACTATCTCCATTTTAAAGATGAAGACATTTGGACTAAAATAGATTAAATATTTTGCCCAAAGTTACATAGCAAATAAGTTTTAGAAGATAGATTTGAACTCTGGTCTTCCTGATTTTAAATTTAGCACTGTATTTACTATGTCATTTAATTGCATAAATGACAAATGATTAGAAGATTAAGAGTAGTTACAGAGTTAATAATTGTTTATATAAAAATATTAAAGTACTTTGAATTTGTTTTTTTTTAACCCAAAATATTTAATATTCACCAGGCTTATTTCATAGTTCACTGACATATTTTTGATAAACCTTTTGAATAAAAAAAAAACCTTTGGTTAATAAGCAGTGTCCTAATACTTAACATTACATTATCACTGTCAAACATCAAATTACATTAAATCCTAGCTAATCTGCCATGACCTTAACACATTGTTAATGCTCATTGAGTTTATGACTACAGAACATTTATTTTAAAATATAGATAACATTTTTAATAAATATTAGGGGCAAATAGCAGCCTTTTTAGATATTGTAAAAGAAAGGCTTGATAAGGCTTAAGCAAGATTACATTTTAACAAACCTCATTTTTGTTAGAGATAACTGGACCAGATTGAGGAAAATTCAAGTGTTTTTCATTAGAGGATGTTCATAAACTCCAAACCTCAAAAGTGTTTCTGTGAACTACAACACTTTGTTGTTTGTTTGTTTTTTTTCCAAAACCAGTTTTTATTTTCCAATACTACTTAGCATGAGAAATATGACATAGGATAAAGGCATATGGATTTGGTTTGAACTGGTAAAAAGAATGAATAGGTTGAATAAATAATATATCCACACCATATTGAAGTATAAATTTGTACCAAGATCATAGATTTAAAGCTTAAAAAATATCTTAGGTGATCACTTCAGCCATATTCCTAATTTTACAGATGATAAAACTTGAGGCACAGAGAGAAATTGAGAATGAAAGGATAAGAGCAAATATTTAAATATTTAAGGGACTTCAAATGCTATCTAATCTATCCCCTACATTTTATAAGTGAGGAAATTGAAGTTCAAGGAGAATAGTGCCTTGTACATGGTCACACAAGTAACAACCTGTCAGAGGCAGGATTAAACAAAGGTCCTCCAATTCTAGGGCAGCTAAATGTCACAAGAACAAAATCCAGAGTCAGGAAAACCTGAATTCAAATCCAGGTACAGACAACTTACTGGTTTTGTGACACAGGGAATGTCATTTAATTTTGTTCACTTCAGTTCCCTCCTTTGTAAAAGAAATGACAAACCATCTCAAGAAAACTCCAAGTGGAGTCACAAAGTCAGATATTAAAGAAATGACTGAACAATTACTTCTGTCTCTAGAGTTGATGTTTTTTTTTTTTTTTTCCCCACTGTATTCCTTACCAAAATCTCATCCTACTTTCAAATCCAAATTTTTGTTTTAATTCAAAAGATAGTATTTGTAAAGCCATTAATCTATCAAGCAGACAGTGATAAACAAAATAACTAGAAAGTATAATAATGGCCTTTTGAAGGACCCGCATGTGCAAAAATGTATGTAGCAGCTATTTTTGTAGTGACAAGTAACTGGAAACTGAATGGATGCCCATCAGTAATGGGTAATGGCTGAATAAGTTATGGTATATGAATGTAAATATTGTTCTGTAAGAAAACTATATAAACAAAAATTTACTGTTTAAAGAAGCAATCAGCAGGATGATTTCAGAAAAGCCTGGAGAAACTTACATGAACTCAAGGTAAGTGAAGTTAGTAGAACCAAGAGAATATTGTACATAGCAACAAGATTATGTGATGATCAACTCTGATGGACTTGGTTCTTAATAGCAATGAGGTTTTCAGACCAATTCCAATAGATTTGTGATAGAAAGAGTCATATGCATCCAGAAAGAAGAATATGGGGACTACATGTGGATCACAACATAATATTTTCACCTTTTTTGTTGTTGTTGCTTGCATTTTATATACTTTCGATTTTTTTTTCTTTTTTTGATCTGTTTTTTCTTGTGCAATATGATAAATGTGAAAACGTTTAGAAGAATTTCACATGTGTTTAACCTGTATTGGAAGTTGCTATCTAGGGGAGGAGAGGGGGGAAAAAGGGAGAGAAAAAAATTTTGGAGCACAAGGTTTTGTAAGAGTGGATAAAAAACAAAAAACTATCTTTACTTATATTTTGATAATAAAAATATTTTTAAATTAAAAACAAAAAAATGGCCTCTTGAAAACCTCAATATAATGAATGGCAAAATCAGCTAAATCAAGAAATTAAAGATTTTGTTAGAATAACCTTAAACAAAGATTCAAGTCCTGTCACTCTTTGGGTAAATCAAAAACTTCTCAATGATTCCCTATTATTTGATAAATAAAGTCCATATTCTTTAGATGAAAATTCAGTAAATAACACAGTCTATATTCATCCTACATTCCTATTTTTATTTCTTGACACTCCTTGACTTTATGTTTTTCATTGTACACAAAATGAATTTTTTGCTGCCCCTTATTTTTCTGCCACTATGCCTTTGCTCACATTATTATTTACATTTGGTATTCATTTCCCTCCCCTATGCCTATTTAATCCCTTAGCTTTCTTTCTAACCCAGAGGTAACCTCTTTCAGGAAGTCTTCACTACTGGAAATGGATGATATTCTTCATCAGACCAAAATTGTAGCTTGTATCTTCCTAGTGCACATACATTGTTCTGTATCTTAATTTTTTTTTTCTCTATGTGTCATATCATTCAGTTCCTCACATATCGCATTTCATCTCTTGTCTCTACATCTTTGCAATGTCTGTATCCCATACCTGGAATGGACTCTCTTTGTACTTATTCCTCTAGACTTTCTCTCAAAAATCTGAAATCAGATACAGCCTGCTAAGGAAGGATTTCCTGCTCTGATCAGCTATTAATGGCTCATATACAATCATCCACTTATATGTGAATATAGGAAGTATTTTGTTTCTGCTTGTCTTCACCATATAGTACAGTGGTATTGTGTATAGTAGATACCTAATCAATAGCATGTTGAAAAATGTATATTTTCAATGTACATTTATATGTATAATATGTGTACTTACATAATTTCCCATATCATTAATAATATATATTATATATAATAAATAATAATATAGCAATATAATAATATATAACATTTAACAGATAATTAAAATGCATTACATATTGAAAAATCAAAACAGAATGTTAGAAATGTTCCCGGATTGTTGATTTTAAGACTCAAAGAATTTTTTGCAAAAATAAAGGGATTATAGATTCTCTCTGTGGCCCAGAGAAATATGAATGTGTGTGTGTGTGTGTGTGTGTGTGAATGCGTGTGTGTGTGTGAGAGAGAGAGAGAGAGAGAGAGAGAGAGAGAGAGAGAGAGAGAGAGAGAGAGAGAGAGAAAGAGAGAATTAAAGTAGAGAATAAGTCTAAATATCAATGAAATTTAACATGGCTAAAAATCCTCCTGAAATAGATATCTGGACAATGTAGGTGCCAATCAGAAAAGTGAGTTTTCCAGAGTGAGGATGCAGCTGGCAAGGAAATGGTAAAGTCCAGAGAATGAGTTGAATGAAACAAGAGAACATTTAGTCCTGTATTAAAATCTCCTCTGGGGATATAGGCAAGTTTATGGATTAGAGACAGCAACCAGCTGAACTCTCCCAATATTCTTATCCAAAAGAACTTTAAAATAACTGAAATCAAATTTTGGATTGACAACGTCAACAAAAGGTTAAAGTGAGATGTTTTTTCTGGCTTGAGACAACTTATATAAATGGAGAAAGGATATGAAATCAGTTTAAAGAAGAAAATATTCAAACTATATCGTTATATGAAAAAATGTTCTCAATCACTATTGATTAGAGAAATGCAAGTTAAGATAACTTAGAGGTATGATCTCATGCCTATCAGAAATGGCAAATACTGCTAGTGATAAGGGAAATTATTAATAAACTGTTGGTGAAATAGTGAAGTGGCCTAACCCTTTTGGAGAACATTTTGGAACTAGGTTCAAAGGATTATAAAACTGGGCATATACTTTGACCTAGCAAGATGAAAAATTTCTTCTATTTCTTCAAAAAATATAATAGCAACTCTTTTTTATGGTATCAAAGAATTGGAACTGGTTGGGATGCTCATCAATTAGAGAATGGTTGAAAATGTTTTGGCATATAATTGTGTTGATATACTATTGCATTAATTTGGAACTATGCCCAAAATGTTATCACACTGTGCATACCCTTTGACCCAGCATTGCTGCTATTTGGACTTATATCCCAAGGAAATACTAAAGAAGGGAAAGGGATCTGTGTGTGCCAAAATGTTTGTGGCAGCTCTTTTTGTTGTGGCTAGAAGCTGGAAGATGAATGGATGTCCATCAATTGGAGAATGGTTGGGTAAATTATGGTATATGAAGGTTATGGAATATTATTGCCCTGTAAGAAATGACCAGCAGGAGGAATACAGAGAGGCTTGGAGAGACTTACATCAACTGATGCTGAGTGAAATGAACAGAACCAGAAGATCACTGTACACTTCAATGCTGTATGAAGATATATTCTGATGGAAGTGGATATCTTCAACATAAAAGAGATCCAACTCACTTCCAGTTGATCAATGATGGACAGAGATAACTACACCCAGAGAAGGAACACTGGGAAGTGAATGTAAACTGTTAGCACTACTGTCTATCTACCCAGGTTACTTATACCTTAGGAATCTAATACTTAATGTGCAACAATATTGAATGACAATGAAGACTGTTGTCTTCAAATGTCTAAAATTAGTGAAATTAGTGAACTTCTTGGACCCAGAGAATCCATGAGTCACACCTTTTATCAATACAACCCATAGAATTCTCACTTCAGTAACAGGAGCATTCTGCACTAATATAACTTGGTTCACATAATTCATGTGAGTTATAGGAGGTCTTTATCGCTGCCAAAATTTGTGATGATGGCAATGTATCATTTATTGAATTACTTGTATTATTGAATTATAGTGTATCTAGGTTTTATTGTAACACATGTAAAATGTATGGGATTGCCTGTCATCAAGGGGAGGCAATGGAGGGAGGGGGGTATAATTTGGAAAAATGAATACAAGGGATAATATTATAAAAAAAAATTACTCATGCATATATACTGTGAAAAAAAATTCTAAATAAAAAAGAAAGAAAGAAAGAAAGAAAAAGAAAGAAAGAAAGAAAGAAAGAAAGAAAGAAAGAAAGAAAGAAAGAAAGAAAGAAAGAAAGAAAGAAAGAAAGAAAGAAAGAAAGAAAGAAAGAAAGAAAGAAAGAAAGAAAGAAAGAAAGAAAGAAAGAAAGAAAGAAAGAAATACTATTGTATTATAAGAAATGACAGGGGAGGTAGTTTCAGAAAAAAAAACAAAAAAAAACAGAAATTTATAAAAACTACAACAAAATGGGGGCAGCTAGGTGGCGCAGTGGATAGAGCACCAGCCTTGAATTCAGGAGGACCCGAGTTCAAATCTGATCTCAGACACTTAACACTTCCTAGCTGTGTGACCCTGGGCAAGTCACTTAACCCCAGCCTCAGGGGGAAAAAAAATACAACAAAATTAAACAAGAAGAATCAGGAGATCATTATGCATAGTAATAGCAATATTTTAATGATGATCAACTTTGAAAGACTTGGCTATTTTAATCAATACAATGATCCAAAGCAATTCTACAGGATGAAAAAATGCTAGGCACTTTCAAAGAGAGAATTGATGAACTCGGAATGCATATTGAAGAATAAATGTCTAGCTTTCTTTATTGGTTTGCCTTTTTTTACAATATGCCTAATAATAATGCAATATGCCTAGAAATATTTTTCATTATTTCACATATTTTACAGATACCATATTGCTTACCTTCTCAAGTGAGTGGGGAGAGGTTGAAAATTTGGAACTCAAAATTTAAAAAGAAAAGAATCTTAAAAATTGACAGAGTGTGTGTGTGTGTAGCTAATCTGGATCAGGGTGTCAAATCAGGAGAGTAGGCCTGATAGTAGAGGTTTCTTTAGACTAGAAAGGCAAGTATTGAGAAGTAAAAGTAATTCAATAAGTGATACATTGCCATCATCACAAATTTTGGCAGCGATAAAGACCTCCTATAACTCACATGAATTATGTGAACCAAGTTATATTAGTGCAGAATGCTCCTGTTACTGAAGTGAGAATTCTATGGGTTGTATTGATAAAAGGTGTGACTCATGGATTCTCTGGGTCCAAGAAGTTCACTAATTTCACTAATTTTAGACATTTGAAGACAACAGTCTTCATTGTCATTCAATATATGGGGGAGCTATAGATTAGGAATAATTCATAGTACAGAGATTCTCTTGTCTATATCAGTGTGTGAGGGTTTTATTTTTTGTTTTGTTTTGTTGTGTGTATACCTCTCAGTATAAATAATAAATAAATAATGCATTCTAAATATATGTCTATCTACACCTAAAGAACTGCTACTAATTCATAAGGGGTTGAAGTACTGTCCATATTCTCTCTTTTTCTTAGATGCTATATGTAGTTCAACTGAGTTCAGTTCTAGAGAATCAAGGCCTCCAATTATAACAGCTCTATGTTCTCTCTTCTCATCACAGGACCCTATGAATAAAAAACTTAGATTTTAGCTAATGTTTAGGGTCTCCTTAAAATGGACACTATTAGATACTCAGGGTGCAAAACAAATCCAGAATAGAATGGTAGGGGCAGCTAGGTGGTACAATGGATAGAGCACCAGTCCTGAAGTCAGGAGGACCTGAGTTCAAATCTTTTCTCAGACACTTAACACTTCTTAGCTGTGTGACCCTGGACAAGTCACAACACTAATTGCCTCAGCAATTAAAAAAAAAAAATATATATATATATATATAAAATGTAGGGTTTTTTTGTTTGTTTTTTTTTTTTTTTGTTTTTTTGCCTAGACACACAAATGCATACACACAATACTAAGATGAAAAGTTCAGTGTTCATTGAGAGGAAAACATATAATGAGATTCAGTAACTTAATTTAAAATAATTATTTAAACATCTTTAAAACATAAAGCTACTTATTTTGCTAATCGGGAATTTTACATTTCATCTTGGCTTTTGCATTATCTAACCTTTTGGTAAAATGAGCTAGACTTAGGCCAATCCTTTAGTTGAAAAGTGTTTTCTACAGGAATACTGGAAGAATTATCATAAATTCTTTCCCTTATCTCCATTCAAATCCAACCTGATAGCAGCAAAGACTTTCAGAAGATGGGAACACTCCCCTTTATACATCTTTATACATCAATTGAGATATATCTTGTTTAAGCAACAATAGGTAATGAGGGGATGGGGTTGTGTTGGAAACAAACTGGTGAGGGTACAAAGTTCCCATCATCTGACTGTTTTTCTCTTGGAGTGAAAGCATAGCCCATAAGAAAGAATGAGATTCTCACTTTGAGATCCCTAGATTAAATAATCTCTAAGATCTAACATTCCCTCCATATCTGATATTTAATGAGTTGCAGAAGAATATTGCATTTGTGATTATTTATTTATTTATTTTTTTTGTGTGTGTGAATATCATTTTCTTGTTGCACAATAAACATTAGAATCCGAAGGTACATGCAACCTGGGCAGACAGATTGTGCTAACAATTTACATTCCCCTCCCTGTGTTTCTTCTCTGGGTGTAGCTACCTCTGTCCATCATTGATCAACTGGAAGTGAGTTGGATCTTCTTTATGTTGAAGATTTCCACTTCCATCAGAATACATCCTCATACAGTATTGTTGTTGAAGTGTACAGTGATCTTCTGGTTCTGCTCATTTCACTCAGCATCAGTTGATTTAAGTCTCTCCAGGCCTCTCTATATTCCTCCTGCTGGTCATTTCTTACCGAGCAATAATATTCCATAACCTTCATATACCACAATTTACCCAACCATTCTCCAACTGATGGACATCCATTCATCTTCCAGTTTCTAGCTACAACAAAAAGAGCTGCCACAAACATTTTGGCACATATATGTTTCTTTCCGCTCTTTAGTATTTCTTTGGGATATAATCCCAGTAGTAGAGCTGCTGGGTCAAAGGGTATGCACAGTTTGATAACTTTTTGGGCATAATTCCAGATTGCTCTCCAGAATGGCTGGATTCTTTCACAACTCCACCAGCAATGTATTAGTGTCCCAATTTCCCCACATCCCCTCCAACATTTGTCATTATTTGTTCCTGTCATCTTAGCCAATCTGACAGGTGTGTAGTGGTATCTCAGAGTGGTCTTAATTTGCATTTCTCTGATCAGTAGTGATTTGGAACACTCTTTCATGTGAGTGGATATAGTTTCAATTTCTTCCTCTGAGAATTGTCTGTTCATATCCTTTGACCATTTATCAATTGGAGAATGGTTCGGTTTCTTATAAATTATGGTCAGTTCTCTATATATTTTGGAAATGAGACCTTTGTCAGAACCTTTGTTTTTAAAAATATTTTCCCAATTTGTTACTTCCCTTCTAATCTTGTTTGCATTAGTATTATTTGTACAGAAACTTTTTAGTTTGATGTAATCAAAATCTTCCATTTTGTGATCAATAATGATCTCTAGTTCTCCTCTGGTCATAAATTCCTTCCTCCTCCACAAGTCTGAGAGGTAGATTATCCTCTGTTCCTCTAATCTATTTATTATCTCCCTCTTTATGCCTAAATCATGGACCCATTTTGATCTTATCTTGGTATATGGTGTTAAGTGTGGATCCATATCTAATTTCTGCCATACTAATTTCCAGTTTTCCCAACAGTTTTTTCCGAATAATGAATTTTTATCCCTAATGTTGGAATCTTTGGGTTTGTCAAAGATTAGATTGCTATAGATGTACCCTTTTTTGTCCTTTGTATCTAATCTGTTCCACTGATCTACCGGTCTATTTCTTAGCCAATACCAAATGGTTTTGGTGACTGCTGCTATATAATATAGCTTTAGATCAGGTACACTTAGACCACCTTCCTCTGAGTTTTTTTTTTTCATTAGTTCCCTTGCAATTCTTGATCTTTTATTCTTCCATATGAATTTTGTTGTTATTTTTTCAAGGTCATTAAAATAGTTTCTTGGGAGTCTGATTGGTATAGCACTAAATAAATAGATTAGTTTGGGGAGTATTGTCATCTTTATTATATTCGCTCGGCCTATCCAAGAGCACTGAATGTCTTTCCAATTATTTAAATCTGATTTTATTTTTGTGGCAAGTGTTTTGTAATTTTTCTCATATAATTCCTGACTTTTCTTTGGTAGATGGATTCCCAAATATTTTATACTCTCAACATTTGTTTGGAATGGAATTTCTCTTTGTATCTCTTGCTGTTGCATTTTGTTAGTGATATATAAAAATGCTGAGGATTTATGTGGATTTATTTTGTATCCTGCCACTTTGCTGAAATTTTGAATTATTTCTAGTAGCTTTTTAGCAGAGTCTTTGGGGTTCTATAAGTATACCATCATGTCATCTGCAAAAAGTGATAGTTTAATTTCCTCATTTCCTACTCTAATTCCTTGAATCTCTTTCTCGGCTCTTATTGCCGAGGCTAACATTTCTAGTACTATATTGAATAGTAATGGTGATAGTGGGCAACCTTGTTTCACTCCTGATCTTACTGGGAAAGGTTGCAGTTTATTTCTATTGCATATTATGCTTACTGACGGTCTTAAATATATACTCCTGATTATTCTAAGGAATAATCCATTTATTCCTATACTCTCAAGAGTTTTTAGTAGGAATGGATGTTGGATTTTGTCAAATGCTTTTTCTGCATCTATTGAGATGATCATATGGTTCTTATTAATTTGATTATTAATATGGTCAATTATATTAATAGTTTTCCTAATATTAAACCAGCCCTGCATTCCTGGAATAAATCCTACTTGATCATAGTGTATTATCTTGGAGATGATTTTCTGAAGTCTTTTTGCTAATATCTTATTTAAGATTTTAGCATCAATATTCATTAAGGAGATTGGTCTATAATTTTCTTTCTCAGTTTTCGATCTACCAGGTTTAGGTATCAGTACCATGTCTGTGTCATAAAAGGAATTTGGTAGGACTCCTTCATCTCCTATTTTTTCAAATAATTTATATAACATTGGGGCTAATTGTTCTTTAAATGTTTGGTAGAATTCACATGTGAATCCATCTGGCCCTGGGGATTTTTTCCTGGGGAGTTGATTAATAGCTTGTTCTATTTCTTTTTCTGAAATGGGACTATTTAAACAATTTATCTCCTCCTCTGTTAATCTAGAGAGCCTATATTTTTGGAGGAAGTCATCCATTTCACTTAAGTTATCAAATTTATTGGCATAAAGTTGGGCAAAGTAACTCCTTATTATTTCTCTAATTTCCTCTTCATTGGTGGGAAGATCCCCCTTTTCATTTGTAAGACTATCAATTTGATTTTCCTCTTTCTTTTTTTTTGATCAAATTTACCAAAGGTTTATCTATTTTATTGGCTTTTTCATAAAACCAACTCTTGGTTCTATTTATTAATTCAATAGTTTTTTTACTTTCAATTTTATTGATTTCTCCTTTTAATTTTTGTATTTCGAGTTTAATTTTTGGTTGGGGGTTTATAATTTGGTCTTTTTCTACCCTTTTAAGTTGTAAGCCCAATTCGTTAATCTTCTCTTTCTCAATTTTCTTCAAATAAGCCTCTAAAGATATAAAATTTCCCCTTATTACTGCTTTAGCTGCATCCCAAAGATTTTGATATGATGTCTCATCATTATCATTATCTTGGGTGAAATTGTTAATTGTTTCTACAATTTGCTCTTTCACCCAGTCATTCTTTAAGATGAGATTATTCAGTTTCCAATTACTTTTTGGTCTATTTACCCCTAACTTTTTACTGAATGTAGCTTTTATTGCATTGTGATCTGAGAAGAAGGCATTTATTATTTCTGCCTTCCTACATTTAATTTTGAGATCTTTAAGTCCTAATATATGGTCAATTTTTGTATAGGATCCATGAACTGCTGAGAAGAAAGTATATTCCTTCCTATTGCCATTCAGTTTTCTCCAAAGGTCTATCATACCTAGTTTTTCTAATGTTCTATTTACTTTTTAAATTTCTTTCTTGTTTGTTTTGTGGTTTGATTTGTCTAAATCTGAGAGTGCCAGGTTGAGATCTCCCACTATTATAGTTTTACTGTCTATTTCTTCTTGCAGTTCTCTTAACTTTTCCTTTAGAAAGTTAGATGCTATACCACTTGGTGCATATATGTTTAGTATTGATATGGCTTCATTATTTATGCTACCTTTCAGCAGGATATAGTTTCCTTCCTTATCTTTTTTAACAAGATCTACTTCTGCTTTTGCTTGATCTGAGATAAGGATAGCTACCCCTGCTTTTTTGGCTTTACCTGAAGCATAATAGGCTCTGTTCCAACCTTTTACCTTTACTCTGTATGTATCTCCCTGCTTTAAGTGTGTTTCCTGTAGGCAACATATTGTAGGGTTCTGCTTTTTGATCCAATCTGCTATCCGTCTCCGTTTGATGGGATCGTTCATCCCATTTACATTTACAGTTAAAATTACTAATTCTGTATTTCCTGCCATCGTATTATCCCCAGATTATGCTTTTTTCCCTTGACCCCCCTGATCCCCCTCCCCGATATTTAATTTACAGACCCCCCTTGTGACGCGCAACCCTCCCTCTTTTTTTTTTTTTTTTTTTTTAGGATCCCTCCCCCCTCCCTCCAAGTCCCTTCACTTATTCTCCTTTTCCTTTTCCCTTTTCCTCTCCCCCCTTTTAATGAGGTGAGAGAAAATTCTCTGAAAAACAACTATGTTAATTATTTACTCTTTGAGCCTCTTCTGATGAGAGTAAGATTCACACAATGATTCTCCCCCTCACTAAGTTCCCTCAGATATGGTGTATTTTCTATGTCTCTTCCTGGGATGTAGTTTCCCTCTTTTTATCACTCCTTCCCCTTTTTGTGAACCGACCTCCTTCCCTTTACTACACCCCCCTTTTTTTTCTTTTATATCAGTAAAATCAAATTATCCTTGAGTATTTTTTATATACCCACAACAGAGTTACAGTTCTCAAGGGTTCTGTGTACCTTTTTCTGTTTCTCTTCAGTCTTGTGGATGTAGATCAAATTATTTGTTTAAGTCTGGTTTTTTTCTTAGAAACATATAGAATTCCTCTGTTTCATTGAATGACCATCTTCTTCCATGGAAAAAGATGCTAAACTTAGCTGGGTAGTTCATTCTTGGTTGCAGTCCTTGATCTTTTGCCTTACGGAATATCAGGTTCCAGGCCCTTCTATCTTTTAATGTGGAGGCAGCCAGATCTTGGGTGACCCTTATTGTGGCACCTTGGTATTTAAATTGTTTTTTTCTAGCTGCTTGCAGGATTTTCTCCTTTGTGTGGTAATTCTGCAGCTTAGCCACAATATTCCGTGGTGTTCTTTTTTTAGGGTCTATTTCAGAAGGAGTTCGATGAATTCTTTCCACATCTACTTTCCCTTCTGTTTCTATTATCTCTGGACAGTTCTCTTTGATAATTTCCTGTAAAATAGAATCTAGGCTCTTTTTTTGGTCATAGTTTTCTGGAAGTCCAATAATCCGCAGATTATCTCTCCTAGATCTATTTTCCAGGTCTATAGATTTTCCCAGTAAGTATTTGACGTTGTTCTCCAGCTTCTCATTTTTTTTTGTTTTGTTTGACTGATTCTTGGGTTCTCTGTGAATCATTCATTTCTATTTGTTCCATCCTGACTTTTAAGGAGTTATTTTCTTCTTTCACAGTTTTTAGTTCTTTTTGTAAATGCCCAATTTCGTTTTTAAATGAATTATTTTGCTCTATTGAATTTTTTTCCATTTCCCTAATTTTTTTTTTTTTGAGAATTATTTTCTTTTTCCAATTCAGAAATTCTATTTTCTTGAGACTTTTTTATTTTTTCCAATTCAGAAATCCTACTTTCCTGTGTTTTTTTAACCTTTTCTAATTCACTAATTTTGTTTCCCTGCATCTCCTGTGAATTCTTTATTTTTTCCAACTCCAATTTCATAGCTTCCCTTTCCTTTCCCCATTTTTCTTCGATCTCCCTCAATTTTTTAAGAGCTTCTTCTAGGAGAGAGTTATGTGATGGGGGGCAGGAATCGTTCCCCTTTAGGTTGTTGTCTGCTGATTCTCTGTTGTCAACTTCCTCGGGGTTGGATACCCGCTCTTTCTCTGTATAGAAGGAATCTATAGTTTTTCTAGCTTTTTTGCTCATATTTAAAAAAATGTTTTGGGGTCTGTCCCTGGGGTAGGAAATTATTTACTTCGTTACCAGCTTCCTCCCAGACTGGATGGATGCAGCGGCCCCTGAGCCTGAGCTAAGAGAGAGCTCTGGGAGAGAGTTCCCCACCCCCTCCCTGGAAGTGCCTCAGAGGTGATTAGCACTACTGTGCTTAGAGGGCGTAGAATAGTGAAGACAGCATGAAGCCCAGCCTATGTGTCCGGGTGGGGAGTGGATGTCTGCAGCAGGTGACGTGAGAAGCCCCTGTGCTCAAACTGGAAGTGTCTGCCAGAAACCGCGGTCCCTAGTTCAAAGGTTCCGCTTCTCTGGGACTTCCTGGAGCTGAGTTCCACTCCCTCCAGCTAAGCTAGGCAGTGTGTGTTGCCTTGGGCCATATCCACCCACTTGTCAATCTCTTAACTATTCTCAGGTGGTAGCTGAGGCCACACCCCCTGGTGCCGAGTCTGCTGAGTCACCCCCAGGATCGGGGAAAATCTAATTTGAGTTTTAAAATATTTTGGCTTTCTCTTCTGAACTGCTAAATAATTAGCAGAGAAGAGCTAACAGCCTGTGCCAGATTCCTTTACCTCAGTGGCTTCTCTGATCCCAGAGCCCTTCCCAGCGCAATGGGCGCAGTGTGCCCCTACCCCACCGTCTGTGCTGGTCTTTCTTATTCCTCCCCTGAGAACTGACCTTTCCTGTTGAAACTCCAGATTCTCTTCAGCTGGTAAGTCGTGCTTCCAGTCCTTGTGGTATCTATCAGTCCTGAGCTAATTCTGAGACTTAATTTATCTAATTGGTTGTGAGGGAGTGAGGACGTTCACTGAGTCGTGTGTTTCTTCTCCGCCATCTTGGCCGAAAGCCGATTATTTATTTTTAAAATAAATTATAAGCTGCTTTAACTTTATACTATATATTGTAATAATAAAATAGGAAATAAATAGAAGATAGTTTATGGGAAAAATATGAATATTTAGGTATAATTCTTGGTTTTATCATATAATTTTCATTTAAAAATGCCAGATTCATCCAATCATTCAATGTTAAAAAATCATTGATTTCCTAATATGTTATACTTCTGTGTCAAGTACTGAGTATCATAAAAAATTTGTTTAAAATAAACTTCCTGCCCTCATAAAGCTATATCCTAATGAGATAAGATTCAAATACATATAAATGATTCAAAATTACATATTATAAATTCTTTAGACAGTTTAGAAACAAAATAGTTTTGTGAAAATCTAAGGTATTAGTGGCTTAGAGAAATTTAGGTGATGATTTCAAAGGATGTATCATTTGAACTGAGCTTTAACTGAGTAGAAATTATTCATCTCCAGTTTTCCTCACCGTACAATGAGAATAATCAGGGAAATAAAAGTAATTTTGTAAATTTTAAGAGCCACAGAAACCAATCAGAATGTGAGCCATTGTAGTTTTGAGGCAGAAATTGTGATTTTCAAAGATGACCAATCAGAACCATTTTCTGTCCAGGACAGACACACACAGAAGCCACTGGGTATGGGATAGAGTACCTTAATAATTTAAAAATATAAATTTATATTCCACATAGATTTTTAAAATATTTATGCAGAAACAAAATTTGCCCATTCAAAAATCACATACATAGAAAATATATACATACATGTATATGAAATAACCTTTCTCTACAAATTTCTCTACTTCATTTTTCCTTTGCTCATTCTTCCATACTGATCTCAGCAGAGTAGAATAAACATTTGGCACAAGATGATGACAGATGTTGGCAAGTCAGACTATCCCAATGACTTTAGGTTGAGCATCTGTTTCAGTAACTTGAACTTCATTTAGCATACTTACATACCAAAACAGAGTGAAGCAAATCTTCCTCAACATCTTATGATGAATCAGCCCTGCTGCAATTGTGATTATCTAAAATGTAAATCCAATTTATTAATAATAAGGAAGATATACAATGCCTTAAAGCTTACTAAATTATTTTCTGAAAATGAACCTTTGAGATCAGCTGTACATGTATTTCTTATTTTTACAGATGAGAAGACTTTTAGGGGAACTACATGCAGTGTCAGAAAAGAGAATCAAGATGAAGTTTCTTCATTCCAAAATAAATGTTTTTACCTTTGTCCCTCCAGTGAAAACTGAAATTCACATTATAATATGCTCAAAGTGACTGACAATTTAAGAAAGCAAATTTACACAATTCCAGAATTTTAAAGTTAAAAGGATCCCCAGCAGCCATCCTAAGGCGTACTTTGAAAATAATCTTCTCTGCAAGTGATCATCCAACTTTTGCTGAAATACATTCCAGTGACCAAATTCCACCAGTTCCCAAGGTAAACCATCCACAGTGAAATACCTCTATTAGAAATTGTTTCTTGACATAAAGCCTAAGTGAAACATCTTAAAATTTTCATTGACTTTTGGTTCTGCTCTTTGGGGACAAATGAAAAATTGAATCCTACCACATAGCAAGCCTTCAAATGCTTGATGACAACTTACATGCTTCAAATACTCCTTACATCCCCTACTCTTCCTTTGTAACTTGCTGTTGTCTCCAGAAGCTGCCGATCGCTCTCTGGGATGAGATCTGCTGTGTCAACTCAAATCTCTCGGTCAGATTCTTCTTCCTGTAGAGAACCATTTTCACCAGACAGTTGCCATTAACTCTGGTCCAGAGAAGTGTCTACCCTCTTTTATCCTCCCAGAGAACAGGCGTGGGATAATGCAAGGACTTCTGGGAAAAAAATTACTTCAACCAATGAACTTGCTCCTCCTAAGCATGCAAGCTTAGGAGGAATTCACAAGTAAAACTATAGAATTGTCAAGTACCAACTTAGCACTTAGTAAGAACCTAATATCTCATTATCTCATTAGCACTTAGTAAGAACCTAACATTCCTTTTTTGAGTTAAACAACTAAAATGCTTTCAATTGATTCCCATATGGCATGAAGTCAAAAAGCATCACTTTCCTGGTTATTCTTTTGGGCATTTTCTTCAGTTTTTCAGTATCTTTCTTAAATCCTAATACCTAGAACTATCTGATATGCAAATGTCACATTTGTGCTTCTGACCCTATTCATATTCTATGAACAATGCTTTAGGACAGTCTCAATAGAACTATTTGTATATCTATTTAACTTGTATATATCTGAATTAACATGTGATCAGAGACTTACCTTTCCAGGGAACTGAACCTCTACTTTTGGATGGAAAAATAAGAAAAAATACAAAATCACCTGAGGGTGGGGAAAAGGGGAAAAAATAAAACATTAATATAATATCAATTCCTCAAAGCCCCCTAGTTATCTTCTCAAGGGATCAGCATAGTGATGGAGCATAGAAATACACATATGTAAAAGTATATTCCCTCTTCTCAGGGTATGCACACAGTTAAACCTATACCCTTCCAGACTCAAGAGTAATTTCCTTTGGTCAATTTATGTTTTCACTGATGAGCCAACTCAACCTGAAACTGATATGGTTATGGAATAGGCTGAAATATTTCAATAACAAATATCCTACAATTGAATCTAAAACTATGTGTCAAGCAAGAATTTATCTAATCCAATACAATTTATATATGTTTTTAAAATGGTGAAACTGGAGCATAGCAAATATTTTAAAGAGTAGACAGGTTTTTGTCTGAGTTCTTCCTGGATTTCCTCATATCAACACCAAATCAAGCCTCTGAACAGGTTTTGGAGAGATAGAACCCACAAATATTTGGAGCATAACAAATTTCCAGTAGATGATATTTTGGAAGAACTTCAGGAAAGGTCTTTCTGAATCAAGTAGGGAAGTATGTCCTAGCATAGGGATCCAGGGCAGAGAGGTCTCCATGCACCCGGGGAATCTATTGGGAGACTCAGCCAAAATACAACAGCTTTAGATACTCTATCCTGTTTCAGAAGCCAGTGGATCAGAAGACTAGCTTTCAGACCTTCAATGCAACTACAGAAGGCAAATAGAGACCTTGAACCCTAGTATAGTGCAGAAATTGGCCATGTCCACATAGCATGGGAAGAAAGTTGGAAGCACTGGCCTTAGGACAGCATGAAGCCACTGTAATCTATAGAGGAAGCTTGGAATAATCTACCCTTTTCCCTAAATGGGGTAAATGGGGAAATGGGGAAAGGAAATGACAGCTTTGCTGGAGAGTTTGGAAAAGGAAAAAGAGATTATCAGAAGAAAACTTTAAAATTGCTTGGTAAAATGGAAAAAGAGAACAACCATCTAAAAATGAAATTGGTAAAAGGGGGAAAAATCCAATGAACAAAACAACTAATTTAAAGGTTCAATTGAACAAATGAAAAAGAAAGTTAAAAAAAAGCTAAATGAAGAAAAAAAATCACTAAACATTAGAATTGAACAAATGGAAGTGAATGACTCAATGAGAAGTCAATAATAAGTCAAATAAAAAGATGAAAAAAATAGAAGAGAATGTAAACTACCTCATCGAAAAAAAAACAAAAAAAAACTGACCTGGAAAATAGATTCAGGAGAGGCAGTCTAAGAATTATTGTAAGTAATAGAATGTAAATATGAATCACTATTTTTATTTAAGATGCCTTCTAAGAATCTTAATTTAGAATTTAATTTGGGAAAACAATATAAATGCATATGTTACATGTCTTTAGAAGCTAATTTAGGGGGCAGCTAGGTAGCACAGTGGATAGAGCACCAGCCCTGAATTCAGGAGGACCGGAGTTCAAATTTGGTTTCAGACACTTAACACTTCCTAGCTGTGTGACCCTGGACAAGTCACTTAACCCCAGCCTCAGAAAAAGAAAAAAAGAAAAAAAGCAGCTAATTTAAAAAATGCTTTTTGAATGAAGCAAATAAAGTGAGATATTAGAATTTATATACATTGTTCCTTAGTATTAAAAAAATTGTGTGGGTAGTTTTAAGGTGATCATAGAATTTTATACGCTATATCAGCAGAGGGAAGGCTTTGCCAATCTCTCCCAAGTTTAAAAGGTTCTCATTATAAAACAGATTATATCTCTGTCCAAAGACAAGTCTAGTTAATTGTGAAAAAGTTTTCTAGTACATAGTGATAATTTTTCCAGGTTAGGTAATTCCTCCAAATAGTCTACCAATGTGCCAAAGGGTAACTGTTGGTGTTGATAAAAAGATTAACAATAATGAAATAATCACAGGTTCTACAAATATTAAAGCATAAAAAGGTTCATTAAATTGGAAATTGAAAGATATATTCCAACCCAACCTTTAGCATCAATTAGTTAGATGACATTAGGAAAGTCCTTTTCCCCTTACTGAGTCTCTTTTCCTCATCTATAATAAAAAAAAAACAAAAACAAAAAAAAAAAACTAAATTAAATAATCTCTGAGATCTTACTGGTCTTTAAATTCTAATGATTCTCTAATTTCTTTATTATTAGTTAATAAAATGGTCACCACGCATTGGCTACATATAAATTTCCCTCTTGTGAGCTATACTAGTGAAATTAGCACATATTGGGAAATACATAAAATATATTTAAATTTATATTAAATATTGAAAATGTGTCTTTATTTCTAAACAAATTGATAAAATATAAGATATTAAATTTTCATTTCATTAACATTTAATCTATATTCTATTAAACATCTTGGGTGGGGTACAAATACATTGTTTCACATAATTTTTGATTTTTGAGTCTTCTCCTTGGCAATTCACAAAGTAGAAATGAATTTGCCATAATTGTGAAATAAGAATAAGATTCCATTACCCATAGAAATATTATATATATTTTCCCAAATAAAATCCAATAAAGTATAATTACAGTTTCCAATGTGATAAATTGGTGGATAATTACAGAAACTTTAGAATTATTAGAGGAGATGACACAAAAGAACATAATGAATAAATCTCTATAATGAAGAAAATAATAATTAAAAAGAAAATGAAGCACTAGTTCAAAAAATGGGATAGGAAAATAGGGAGATAAGAACCATATTATTATGAAAACTATTGAATTGCTCAATTATTCAGTCAGTTAAAAACACTCAGGTCAGCTGATTTTGAAAATTCTAGCACATGTACCTTCTAGGCATGCAAAGTAAATCAAATCCCTTTTTTGTTTTCCTTGAATATCTAGAATGTGACAACTTCTCCCTCCCCCCCACCAAAAAAAAACACAAAACAATCCTCAAGTATTCCACTTTGCTTGTACTCCTATAATCCAAATTTAATGAATCCACTCTATCCTAATCAATCTTAGATATCAAAGTTAGATTAATTATAGCAATTAGAGACTTGGACTGCTCTAGGCAGTCATGAGTTGCCTATCCTTCACTAAAGTCTTCATTGTAGTGCAGAGGTGTTCTTGTATTCTCAGTACTTATGACACAAAATTTGATTTATCTGACCAAGGCAGAGCAACTTCAATTGTGGGCAGGTGATGGGCAATATATGTATTGTATGATAACCAGTCTAGCTTATTTGAGATAGAATCTTAATCAAAAATAATCAAAAGATGATAAAAATATGTTTTTGGAAGGGATGACAAGTGATTAGGAGGAGGTTAAAAGTAATTGATATAAAAAAAAGATCAATTAATATTATCTTCTGTAAAGGCAGAATCTTCTGTGTTGTATAAATTCTGGATCCTTTGAAATTAAAGGAAAGCTTCCAGAAGTAGTAGTAGTAGTAGTAGTAGTAGTAGTAGTAGTAGTAGTAGTTGCTGCTGCTGCTGCTGCTGCTGCTGCTGCTGCTGCTGTTGTTGTTGTTGTTGTTGTTGTTGTTGTTGTTGTTGTTCTTCTTCTTCTTCTTCTTCTTCTTCTTCTTCTTCTTCTTCTTCTTCTTCTTCTTCTTTCTTCTTCCTCTACTTCCTCTTCTTTCCTCTTCTTCTTCTTCTCTTCTTCTTCTTCTTCTTCTTCTTCTTCTTCTTCTTCTTCTTCTTCTTCTTCTTCTTCTTCTTCTTCTTCTTCTTCTTCTTCTTCTTCTTCTTCTTCTTCTTCTTCTTCTTCTTCTTCATTTATTCTCCAATTGATGGGTCTCTACTCATTTTCCAATTCTTTTCTACCACAAAAAGAGGTGCTACAAACATTTTTGCAATGTAGGTCATTTTCCTGCCTTTTTTTTTTTTTTTTTTTTTTTTTCATAGTTTCAGTGGATTATTTACCCAATAGTGCCACTATTGGGACAAAGGCTATGCACATAGTTCCAGATTGCTCTCCTGAATGATTGGATCATTTTACAACTCCACCAAATATGCATGTGTCCCAGTTTTCCCACATTACCTCCAACATTAATCATTATCTTTTCCTGTTATACTTAGCCAATCTGAAAGATATGAGGTAGTCCATGAAAGTTTTTAATTTGCATTTCTCTCATAAATAATGACTTGGAGCATTTTTTCATATAAGTATAAATGGTTTTAATTTCTTCATTTGAAAACTCTCTGTTCATATCCTTTGACCATTGATCAACTGGGGAATGACTTGTATTCTTATACATTTCACACTGTTCTTTATATATTTTTAAAATGAGACTTTTATCAGAAGGACTAGTTGTATTTTTTTTTTTTTTCCTTCACCTTTGTACTTTCCTTTTAATCTTATTTCTACTTGTGTGGTACGGAAATGGTGAGGGGTCACCATTTAATAAAAAAGCTGGAGAGAGCTCTAGAGGAAAGCAAAGTTTTATTGTACATTCTCCGCAGAAGGGTGTCCCACCCTTCAAGCAGACTATGGAAGAGAGGAAGTGCCTCCTGTGGGCAGGAAAGCCCCTTTAATCCCTAACTCAAAACACCCCCTCCCACCACTGATCCTCATCCTCATTGGCTGAGAGTCTTACATTCTAAACGGGAGATCTGTCCATGAAATTAACTTGACCAATAAGTACATAGTTGTCCATATTTGGCTGAAATAGGGAGAGGATATGACAGGGGAACACAATTATGCCCTTGACTTGATGTTCAGAGTCCTTCAGGCCTACTCAAACTCTGAAGTAGATGAAGCTTTACTTGATTTTCACAACTGTCTTGAAAGATCTCATCTCATCTCATTAATACTGGTTTTGTTTATGCAAAACACTTTTAATTTAATATAATCAAAGTTGTTCATTTTGACTTTCATAATGTTCTCTGTTTCTTCTTTGGTCATAAATTCCTCCCTTCTCCAAAGATCTGAAAAATAAATTATCCCTTGCTCTCCTAATTTGTTTATGATATCAACTTTATTTCCAAATTATGTACCCATTTTGATCTTTTTTTTTTTTTTTTTTTTCCCAGTGGGAGATGTAGCTCTATGCTGAATTTCTGCCATATTATTTTCCAATTTTTTAAATCATTTTTGTCAGATGGTGAGTTCTTATCCCAGAAGTTGGAGTTTGGGGATTTATCAAATACTAGGCTACTACAGGTCTTGGTTTTTGTGTCCTGTGTCATCAGTGTTTCACTGATCTACCACTCTATTTCTTAGCCAGTACCAAATAGTTTTGATGATTGCTGCTTTATAATATAGTTTTAGGTCTGGTACTGCTAAACCACCATTTATTTGTTTTTTTGTTTGTTTGTTTGTTTGTTTTTTTCATTAATTCCCTTGATACTCTTTACGTTTTGTTATTCTGGATGAATTCTGAGTCCTCTTGTATTTGGTGTCTTGCTCACTGTAGGGGATAGTCTGTTTATTCTTTCCAAGAAACAACCTGATTTCCCAGAATTTGCTTTCTGAGCAGGGACTGGAGGCTGCATCACTGGTATGCTATCCCATTGAACTAAGATGGAGGGTCTTAGCTGCTGATCTTCTGTGATTAAGACCCTCTCTGTGGTTTTCCTAGATTCTGTCTGAGCCGGGCTGCATATTCTCTTCATCCCAGTGAATCTGACCTTCCTTGAAGGTTTTCCAATCAATCTTGAGCTGGAAAGTGTATCATCACATCAGACTCTATTCAGATTCTTTTTTTCATGTGATTTTCAAAGGATCTGGGAGATTTCCACCAGCCTAATTTGTCATCTTGGCGCTACCCCCAAGAAAGTTTCAAGGAAATAAAATACTTATTTGCACATTTATGAAACATAGTGTCCCATTTATAAAAACAAACAAAAAAAAAAAAACCTTAGATCTGTCTCTCTAAAAAAAAAAAAAAAATATATATATATATATATATATATATATATATATATATATATATATATATATATATATGTCATCATCAAAATTTTTCTCATGTGATAGTCCATACTGAAGAAATAAGGAAAAACCTGTAAGTTTTTTTTTTTTTTTTTTAACCAACTCTTCAGTTCAAATGGGGGTCAATTTCTTAAATCATCCACAATTACATTCATCAAATGCAGTTTTCCCCTAAATTCTGGCAAGTAGATTAACTTATATTATTATTCTTAAAGTGCAGTTTATTGAGAAGCAGAATGATATAGTACATGGAGACTTTGCTTGTAGCCATGAAGATGCCACTTCAAATTCTCTCTCTGACACAAAAACTGACTCTGTGATTTTGGATTAGTCACTTCTTCTCAAGAACTGAGGCAATTCTCTAAGAATATATATGTTAGAGAAGACATTCACTTATAATAGTAAAGGGAGTTTCCTCACTTAAGAGTCCCAATCATTCTCTAAATTCTTCATATACCTCTGTATCATATTGGATGGCATGCATATGATGTAATTTTTTTTTTTTTATTTTATTTTGTTTCATCTTTTTGTATCTTGTTTGTTTAGTCTTTCCCCAGCCATTTCTCTAATCAATAAGTACTCACTTTGACTTTGATTCTTCACTACCTCATAGAGTACTATTATGTACATTTTGATGAAGGCAGGCTGGTTTTGGAAGAAGCAGAGAAACTAGAGAAGAAATTGCAAAAATTCATTGGATTATGGAGAAAGCAAAGGAATTCCAGAAAACAAAAGGGGAAAGGGAGTTTTACTGAATGGATTATAACAAAATGTGAGAAATCCTCAAAGAGATGGGAATACCACATCATCTTACTTGTCTACTAAGGAATCTATACTTAGGTCAAGAAGAAACTGCTAAAACCAAACATGGAATGAATTATTGGTTTAAGAGCAAGAAAAATAATACAACAAAGTTGTATAACATCATCTTATTTAATTTATATGGAAAGCATATCATGCAAAATGCCAAAGTGGATCATGAAAAATACTGACAATCTCAAATATGTAGATAACATAATTCTGATGACAGAAAATAAGGAGTAATTAAGATATCTTGTGATTAGGAAAGTTTAAAAGCTGGTTCAAGCTTAACATTAAAACAAACAAACAAACAAAACCTAAGATCTTAGAAAATGGTCTCTTCATTTCTAGGGAAATAGAAGGAAATAAAATGAAAACATTATCAAATTTTGGATTGTTGGGTTCAAAAATCACTAAATAAGGTGACTATAGTCAATAAATTAAAAGACATTTGCTCCTTGAAAGAAAAATTATGGCAAATCTGAACAGCATACTAAAAAACACAAATAACACCTTGCTGACAAATATCTTTGTATTCAAAACTATTTTTTCTACTAGCATAATACAGTAATATGATGAGAAGATAGGATTCACTGAAAAATATATTGATATTAAAAACAATTGAAGGCAAAAGGGGAAAAAAAAGGACAGCAAAGGATGAGATGGATAGATAATGTCTTGGAAATAATGAACATGAACTTGGAGAGATAGTGAAGGATAGAAATGCCTGATGTCAGCCTAACTTTTAATGAAAATAGTCAATATAACAAAATGGAAGTATTTAATTGAGGCAAATGAATTACAACTCAGAATGTCCCACAAGTATTGATGTTGAACTATCAAAGTGAAGTTGGGAATAAAATTTATGTAGGTACTAAGGAAGACATATTTCTTATAGTTGTTTGTAAATGTAGAAAAAAGATTAAAACTACAAATCTCATTTGTACTGTTAATCCTAAAAATCACGGACACAGAAAGACACTTAATATTTTCAAAAGCATGTATTTAAAATCTAGAACAATCGTGTGAAATGGAGAAATACCAGAAACTTTCCTGGTATAAACATGAATAAAACAAGGATACTCACTCTTTTGCCTCTTAACAGAATTACAACTGAATTGGCTGCAGGAGGGAGGGGTTAGGTATCTTTCAGTTTTATGAGAAAAGTGATTTTACATAACAAATAAAAGTCTCTAAAGAAAGCTTGGGCATTTGGAAAGGGAAAGCTTGAGGAGGGGACTATTTGGGAGATTTATCTTCATTAGGTTGAAGAGAAAGGATACTTTCCAGACAATCAACAAGTAATTGCTTGCTTGTTGTTCCAGGCTATGACAATACTACAAAGAGTAAAATAATCTCTACACTTAGGAAGCAATAGAAGACACAAAAAGGACATACTTAAGTGTATGTAGAAAAAATATAGAAAATACATAAAACAAATACAAGATGGTTAAATACAAGATTGTTCAAGATAGGGAACATTAACAGTTGGAGGATCAGTAAAGGACATATGGTGATTATTCTTCTCTCATAGGAAGAAAGGAATTCTATGATGGAGAGATGAAGAAAGAAGTCATTCCAGTCATGGAGTATGACCATTATAAAAACACAGAAATGAAAGATAAAGTGTTTTTTTGTGAGGCAAAATTAGGAGACCAAAATGTCATTTGTTGTGAATATTTCCAAATTCATATACAAAAATAGATTATTTTACAATAGCAAGAATGTATCAGTTTATCTGAATTCCTACAGCCGTTCTACATGGATAATTTCTATGTCTTGCCATCTTGGTCACCTTGAATGATGTGAGATAAAATCTTAAGAGTTGCTTTAATCTACATTTCTTTTTCAGTTAGTGATTTAGAACATATTTTCAAATGGCAAAATTTGTAATTAGTGTTTCTAAATGTTAATATATACTATGCCCAAAGGGCTATAAAACTGTGTATACTCTTTGACCCAGCAGTGCCATTATTGGGTCTGTATCCCAAGGGAATCATAAAGGAAAGAAAAGGATCCACATGTGCAAAAATGTTTGTAGTAGCTCTTTTAATAAATCAAAAAAACTAGAAAAGGAGTGGATGGCCACCAATTGGGAATGGCTGAACAAGCTGTGGAATATGAAGGTAATGGAATATTATTATTATTATTATTTTTAAATGATGAACAAGCTGATTATAAAAAGGCCTGGAAAGATTCACATGTACTGATGCTGAGCAAAAACAAGCAGAACCAGGAATACATTGTATACAATAACAGCAAGAACATGTGATGATCAACTATGAAAAGCTTGGCACTTCTCAGTAATTAAGGAATCCAAATCAATCTCAACAGACTTTGGACAAAAAATGCTACCTGCATCCAGACAAAGAACAAAGGAGACTGAATATGAATCAACACATGCTATGTTAAATTCTTTTTTCTGTTTTTTTTTTTCCTCTTGAATGAGATGAGGTGAGATCTTTCAAGACAGTTGTGAAAATTGAGTAAGGCTTCATCTACTTCAGAGTTCGAGTAGGCCTGAAGGACTCTGAAGGGCATTGCCTTCCCCTCCTATGATATCTCCCTATTTCATCCAAATATGGGCAACTATGTACTTATTGGTCAAGTTCAATTTCATGGGTAGATCTCGCGTTTAGAATGTAAGACTCTCAGCCAATGAGGATGAGGGTCAGTGGTGGGAGGGGGTGTTTTGCGTTAGGGATTAAAGGGGCTGTCCTGCCCACAGGAGGCTCTTCCTCTCTTCGATAGTCTACTCGAAGAGTGGGACGCCCTTCTCGCGAGAATGTACAATAAACTTTGCTTTTCTCTAGAGCTCTCTCCAGCTTTTTTTATTAAATGGTGACCCTTCACCATTTCCGTACCACACAGTTTGGGGGCTAGTCCGGATCCTTTACTCGGTGAGTAAGTGAACTCCTGGGTGCTAGTGGGATGGCGCCCTGCCTTGATTTAGGCAGCCCGCCAGCTTCCAGGGGCTTCTCCTTGCTCCCTGACGTAGAGTGGACCCGAAGTGGAGAAACTCAGAGAAAAGCAACGGAAACTCCGCGGTGAAAATCCCAACCGGTTGGTGGAGGACAGATCAGTCAAGAAATTTGCTGCGCAGCAACCCAGTGGAGGTAAGCGTCCTGTGAAGCCCCTTGAGTCTAGTTATAGATTCTGGAGGGGGCTGTAGACGGTAGACAGGAAGAGAGCTAGGCCTTCCTGGGTGACTGGGTTAACTGGTGACAGTTAGCGTGTTTGGGCGTTTAGGAGTCTGTTAAACTCCTTCCAAATTCAATGGGTGTGGCCTAGTCCCAGCCAGCCCTCGCGGAGAGAAATGAGAAAAATGATCATAAGATACCGGTAGATATTCCCTTGGGAGATAAATTAAGTAATTGGAACAAACTGCCAAAATATGAGGAAAAATAAAAAGCAAGAAAAAGATGATAAGGTATTGTTGTTTTGTTGCAGACTGGTGGTACCAAAAGGATTAAATGGTACCTGAAAGGAAGGACCTGAGAGGATTTAATTCCATTAGCCCTTCCAGGGGCCTTCGGGCCAGGAGGAGAACTAGGTCTTTTGAAGCAGGGGTCGTTTCAGCTGACCAGAAATAGCTGTTAGTAAATCCCATTTGGGATCAGAAATCCTGTACATGGGGAAGTATGTGGGATTGAGCGAGTGAAGATGGTGGCTTCCTTCCTCTTCCTCCCACGTGTCCTGACTGCAGCAGGGCCACGTGGGCCGGGGGAAAGAAACCCGCTATTTGGTGAAGTTCATTGTTTTAAATCTGATAGCAAAGTAGTTTTATATTATTGGGAATTTAAAGCTGTGATTGGGATTTTAAGTTAAAACATAGGTTTTTAAAACAATGCTGGTAGCTTACTTAGGGGAGGTTGTGGTTGTATCTCCCTACTTAGATGGTGTGTTTGCTAGAGGTATTGGGTAATTTGTAACTGAGCTATGCCTTAAGTATTTGTCAGCTCTGTTGGGCATGTATTAAGTTTTATGAAATTTGGGTCAGTTACGTGCAAACATTGAAGTGTAAAGTTTAAAAATATATACATATATATTTACTTAAAGATGGGACAGGAAAGATTGATTTGTAAAAGTAATTAATAGTTTAAATGGAGCTATGATATATTGGGTCGGGAAGCATGGTGGTGTGGGGGAAGGGTGACCACGTGGAGAGGTCCCTCCCATTAAGTATAGTGGGGTTTTTTGTTTTTAATAACTGCACCTCCTTGCTGATTTAGATATTAATTATTTCTACTGTTTAAAGGAAAAGCCTACATTTATATGGTGTTGATAACTGAATGTTTTATTTTTATTTTTCAAGTCTATAACTGTTCTAAGGAGTTGGAACTGAAGTTTTCTGAAAACAAGTTATTCAATATTTATTTACATGCGTGATAGTCTCCTTGTTTAAAGATTATTTTAATATGATCTGATAATTTGATAGGGTTATTTGCAAAAATTTTAATCCTGCTTCCTTTTTGTCCCCTGGAGAACAGAACTATTGCTGTATAAAACTGTATGACTATTGCTATTTTGGGAAATTTACTAGTCTGTTGTGTATAATATGATAATTTCTGTAAACAGGGGGGGAGGGAAACTGAGATTTCAACTGGTCAGAAAATTGGGAAAAACTGATGTCTTATTTCAGTTCAGGCCTAATTGGAAACTACTTACTCTTTGCTTACCTCATCATTTTGTTTCCCTGATGAAGGACCTCGAAAATAGACATAATTTGGGTACTGAACGGAACTCTGGAAAAGGTAAGAGATTTTTTTTCTTTTTTTGCACCGGACATCCAGGCTGCTTCTGGCCTGGATCGTTGTTAGAGCTCTATGCTCGGCACAATTCTTTTAAGAATTGCTGCGATTGATAAAAGGTCTCCTTTTGTCTCGCTCTCTTGTCTCTACAGATAAGGGAGAGGCTGCAAAAAGTTGAAAAAGCTCTTTACCTGTCCACTAGCTAGACACACCTGATTTTAGCAGATGCGGGGTTTGGAGAAGGCTGCAGAGACAAAAGGCCTTTACAGGGGACTCTAGCTGAAAATTTGCTAGACTATGATTGGCTGGCTTATGTTTTAACTTTGAATTATTGTCCTGACTCAGTCCTGCCTCAGTTTCCCTGCCTCTTAGTTCTGCAAACCTCCCCCCCTGCTGCCTCTTTATCAGAATACTTGATAAGACCTTATGTTTCAGAATAGCAGAATGTCTCTCCCATTACAAGTTAATGGGAATCTCTTATCAAAACTTCTTGAATTCTCTTGTGTGTCATTAGACATTCTGTATATGATTGTATTTGCATTGGATGTTTTTAAAAACAAACTGATTTGTATGAATAATGTTCACTTATGAAAGATCTACTTGGATATAAACTCATTGGGACAAATTCCTTATTGTTATCAACACAAGGTTATGATAAATATTTGTTTAGAATTTATGTATGGTTCTTCTAGGATGGTAAATGGGAAAAGAAATGGGTTTGTTAGAACTTCCACTGTTACCAAGGGCAGTCTACCTGCCCATTAGTTGGCTCAAACTTGTGAATTGCTGTGAATTGTATGCTTTAAATCAAGCGTTAAAATTATTGTGTGACCAAGATGGGAATATATATACTGATTCTAAATATGCCTGGGGTGTGGTGCATGTATTTGGGAGGATTTGGGAGGAAAGAGGATATGTAAACAGTAAAGGTAAAGAACTGGTTCATCATACACTAGTCAGAGAGATACTAGAAAATATTCTGACTCCTAGGAATATAGCAGTAATACATGTAAAGGGACATCAGATGGGAAATTCTTTTGAGGCAAGGGGAAATAGATTAGCAGACCGGGAGGCCAAGGGAGCCGGAGATCAGGAAATCTCTCATATAATGGCTTTGGTACCTGTACTTCCCCCTAGTCTACCCTCTCCTAGTTTTACTCAGGAGGAAAAAGAGAAAGCCTCAACTCTCGGAGCAGTTGAGAACTCGGAAGGATGATGGCTCTTACCTGACGGCAGAGAGGTACTGACCAAAGCAAGTATGAGGCAAGTCCTTCAGCAACTGCACCAGGGCAGCCATTGGGATGTCCAAAACCTGTGTGATGCTATACTGACAAGGTATGTTTCCCCCGGCCTATATACTATGGCTCGACAACTGGTGGACGGTTGTCTTGTTTGTCGAAGGACTAACAGGGCTGCCCAACGCCAGCTTCCAAAAGGGGGACCACCTCCTGGAATCAGACTATTCCAAAGCATCCAGGTGGACTTTACTGAGCTGCCACCAGTGGGTCGAGTTCTTGCTGGTCATAGTGGACCATCTGACCTCATGGGTGGAGGCATTCCCGTCAGGCCGAGCAACTGCCTCGACAGTAAGTAAGGTCTTATTAGAACAAATTATTCCTAGGTACGGAATGGTGGAGAGGATAGACTCGGGTCAGGGAACACATTTTTCTGCCCAGGTATTGCACAATCTGATTAGGGCCTTAGAAATCACTTGGGATCTCCATACCCCTTGGCATCCTCCCTCTTCTGGGAACGTAGAAAGGATGAACCAAGAAATAAAACAGCAGCTGACTAAGTTATCTTTAGAGACCCAACTACCTTGGACGAAATGCCTTCCTCTCGCTCTGGTTAGAATCAGGACCAAGCCACGTAGAGATATTGGGCTTTCACCTTATGAATTATTGTATGGTCATGCTTTCCAGGCTTATCCTAAGGGAGACTGGGACCCTATTTTAGAAACTAAGGATTTGTTTGTTAAGAGATATGTTAAATCATTGCTGGAACATTTGCAAGGACTTCAACAAAAAGGGCTAATAGCTCAGACTCCTCCTCTAGGTTTCCCTGTTCATAGAATTCAGGTTGGTGATTGGGTGCTGATCCAAGAAGCTGACTCCGTGCTGGGACGGACCCTACCAAGTGATACTGACTTAAGATACTGCGATTCGCACTCAGGAACGAGGCTGGACACACCACACCAGGACAAAAGGACCTGTGGCGCCACCTTTATCAGAGTGGACAGTTGAAGACAGGGGAGACCTCCAATTACATAAGAGGAGGGGACCTCCACTGAATGGGAATTGTAACTGTATGACTTTTCTTACTTTGGGTCTCTTTGCCTGTTTGTGATTTGATATATTTTCCTTTGGGAAGTTCACCTTAACTTCACGGTGTTATAATAGTTGAACATTATGAGGCTCTCCCTAAGCTTTGGGTTTATCTATTTCCTTATGACCTTCTAGAGATGAGAACCAATTTCTCCTGCTCATGCAGAATATAGGGAGAACATTTAACTTATCAAATTGTTGGATCTGTGGTGGATCCCAACAATTGAACCAATGTCCATGGGTACCTGTCCCCTTAAGCCCAGCCTGGATCCTTAGCAACAGATCCCAAATTCATAATGGGACCGGTTTCCAGATTTGAGAAGAGAAACATCAGTGGTCATTGACAGAAGATAGGAAAGGGAAATACTGCTTAAATCAGACAGGACAAGGTTTGAAGCTGGGAATTAGTGTATGTGAGTGGACCTATTCGAGAACAGACCTGAAGCCAAAGACAATTGACTGTACAAAAATGTCTAAATATTGGCGGGATACGGGGAGGAATCCTCAATTGAAGTGTGGGAAGGACTAGAAAGACTGTACCTTGGATGTTCTCCCAGAAATAGGAGAGCAGGGATATTGCTATCAACAAGTCACTACTGCTGAGTGTGATGAAGTAGAATGGGATGTATTAAGATGTATAAAAGAGAATAAGAGGAAAGGGAACATATACATTGGGTACAGTTACCAATGGGGTTGGTATAATGTCACCCCAGGGACACCCGGGCAACATGGGACTCTGTTTTCCACATTTTGGAGTACCTCTAATCTAACAGGCCAGTGGCCAGTTGCCAATTGTAGTTGGAGAAAAGAGCAAGGTTTATGGAAATGCCAGTATGACCCCTTTGTGGGGGGAAGCCCCCTAGGGATGAGAGACCAACAATATTACCCTTTTACAAGGAATAGCTCAGACATATTTCCAAGGGAACAACCTGCTCTAAAGGGTCATTATTGGATCTGTGGTTTAACTGCCTATAATCACCTGCCTCTCAATTGGACAGGGAATTGTTATATTGGACTAATAAGGCCAAGATTTTTCTTTCTTCCCTAACAGGCAAACCAATATTTAGGGATTCAGTTGTATGATGATTTGGGAAGGGAGAAACGGAGTTTAGATAACTCCATCACTTGGACTGGAGACGCAGATGGTTGGGGTGAGGCCTGGCCTCCAGAAAGAATAGTCAAAGAGTATGGGCCAGCGACCTGGGCTCAAGATGAAAGTTGGGGATATAGAACTCCAATATAGATGTTGAACAGGATAATTAGGCTTCAGGCAGTTGTAGAGATTATCACCAATCAGACAGCTGAGGCACTACATCTTTTGGCTGATGAAGCTACTCAAACCAGAGAGGCTGTTTTACAACATAGACTTGTGCTGGATTATTTGTTGGCTGAGAAAGGGAGAGTTTGTGCTAAACTAAATTTATCCACATGTTGTATAAAGATTGGTAACAATGGTAATCTAGTGAAGGAAATCACTAAGAACATTAGGAAACTTGCTCATGTTCCTGTATAGACTTGGACCTCACTGTTCAATACTTCTAGATGGTCCTGGTTTGGGAAGCTGGTGGAAGCAGCTCCTTTGGTTGGGCCTTATAGCTTTTAGTGGTGTTATATTATTCCCTATCTACATCCCTTGTTTGATCAGATTAATAACCAGAATTGTCCAAAACTCATCATCTGGAATGATCAGGTTGGAAGAGAAAGCTGAAGGGTCTGTTAAATAGATGCTGTTAAAAGGGTAAGGGTGGAGCCGGTGGCCCAAGGCCAACAGAAACCAGAAGGAAGTGAGGAATTCATAGGGAATGTGAAATTATGTTACAAAAATTTGAAGAGATCTCAGTGTACAAAATAAGAGGAGGGACTGAATGAGATGAGGTGAGATCTTTCAAGACAGTTGTGAAAATTGAGTAAGGCTTCATCTACTTCAGAGTTCGAGTAGGCCTGAAGGACTCTGAAGGGCATTGCCTTCCCCTCCTATGATATCTCCCTATTTCATCCAAATATGGGCAACTATGTACTTATTGGTCAAGTTCAATTTCATGGGTAGATCTCACGTTTAGAATGTAAGACTCTCAGCCAATGAGGATGAGGGTCAGTGGTGGGAGGGGGCGTTTTGCGTTAGGGATTAAAGGTGCTGTCCTGCCCACAGGAGGCGCTTCCTCTCTTCGATAGTCTACTCGAAGAGTGGGACGCCCTTCTCGCGAGAATGTACAATAAACTTTGCTTTTCTCTAGAGCTCTCTCCAGCTTTTTTATTAAATGGTGACCCTTCACCATTTCCGTACCACACACTCTTCCATGATTTTTCTCTTTTGCTCTGATTTTTCTCTCCCAACATGATTCATAAAGCAATGTGTATTAAAAATAAATAAAATTATTACAATAAATGTTAATCCATATCCTTTGACTATTTATTTGCTGGAGAATGTTTTTTAGGGTTACACATTCTATTTCCTGTATATTTTAAGTATTGGATTTTTATCAGTAATATTTGAGGCAAATAATTTTCTATCCTATAATTGTTCTAATATTTTCATAATTTTATTAATGCCTTTTAAAATTTTATGTATTTAAAATATTTTAAATTCTATGATTTTCTCTATTCCTTATTAAGTTAATCATTTTGTATCTAGTCAAAATTTTGAGAAAATGATCTTTTTAATCCTTTTACATTTTGGCCATTCATCCATTTTAAAAATTATCATTATATATAATACAAAATCTTCATCTAAACATAATTCCTGCCAAACTGCTTTCCAGTTTTCTGAGTGGTACTTGTTAAAAAATACTTTCCTCAGTATCTTTATTTTTAGATTTGTCAAACAATATTACACTTAATTATTGTTGTGTTTTGCTTCTCTGAGGTTTTCCACTGAATTACTTTTCTGTTATGTTTAATAGTAAATACTTTCGATGAATACTCTTTTTTAGAGGAAAAAAAAAAATTACAAACTATGGTAACTCTATTCCATATTCATTAAAATGTTTTCTTACTATTTCCCTTGAGATATTAGACTACATGTTCTTCCAAATCAATATTTTATTATTATTTATATATGTCTATTAAGCAGTAATTCTATTAAGATTGAAAAGAGTAAGCATCCTTGTTTTATTCATATTTATATTGGGAAAGTTTCTGGAATTTCTCCATTTCACAAATGATGGTTCTGGATATCAAATAATGCTTTTGAAAATATTAAGTGGCTTTTCGTGCCTGTGATGTTTAGGGGTTTTGGTACAAATGAGATTTGTATTTTTCTAAATTTTTTCTACATATTTAGAAACAACTATATGATTTTATTTCATCTTCATTGTTGATAAAATTTATTACACCAATTTTTCCTAATATTGAACTATTTTTAGATCCCTAGGTTAAGTTCATCTTAGTCAAATAAATTATTTTTAGCATATATTGCTACATTTATGAGGATATCATTTCAATTTATCATTATGATTTTCATTCTTTGCTCTTTTATTTATTATTATTATTATTATTATTTTTTTTTTTTTGGATCTCAGAACTCTCATTTTCAAAAAGGAAAGTTTTATAGATTGGCTTACACGTTTGTTGGTTTGTTTGTTTGTTTTTAAGCAAAGATTAATTATTCTTTAAATTTTTAGTGGGGTTCATTTGAAAGTTTAGTATTCAATCCCATTTGGAAGTTCATTTTTGGCTTGTCCATGCATTCAGAGATTGAATTTAGAGATGTTTTGTTAGTTTGAGTCTTTTATGTGTGTATAAATATTGTTGCCTTCCAGATTCTCAGATTTGCTGGTACTTAATTGTGTATATTTGTTGATAATTATTTTTTAAACTTTTTCCTTTTTTTTCAAATTCCATATAATCCTAAAAATGTTTTAACAAATTAATTTTTATCATTTTTTATTCATGTTATTTAATGGTTTGTCATATTTTTTATTTTAAAATTCTTAATCTGTCAACTTTGTTAAAAATAGTCCTTCTGTTTATAGACTTTATCATCAGATTCTATATATTTTTTTATTATATATATATATATATATATATATATATATTTTATAATATTATCCCTTGTATTCATTTTTCCAAATTACCCCCCCTCCCTCTATTCCCTACCCCCAACGACAGGCAATACCATACATTTTACATGTGTTACAATATAGTCTAGGTACAATACATGTGTGCGAATATCATTTTCTTGTTGCACAATAAACATTAGAAAGATTCTATATTTTAAAGATTTCTTTAAAATTATTTTAGAATGTTAATTGCTTTTCTAATTTTCTTAATTGCATGCTTAATCATTGATCACATTTCTATTTTTGTAATGTAAATGAAAAGCATTTACATACTTACTATATGCAAAAAACTGTGCCTAAGGCTGGAAAGACAAATGCAAAAGTAAAACAGTCCCTGTTGCTAAAGAGGAGTTTATATTTTAATATAGTAGGTAAATACATACAACAGATTTGAGCTGCAAGTCAGATAGAAGAAAAACCTCTATAATTCTTAAAAGGTTGCAATGGCAAAATTAGACAATAGTATATCTTCCTTATTTGAACTATTTCTCTTTCTGATAGTGAGCCATTTGACACTTCCAAGTCTTGGATGGATGAATAAAATTTTTCTTTTGAAGTAATAGTTGTATGCCATAAGGTAAAGTGTTTTCTTTCATCATTCTCTTTCTCTTTAATGGATTACTTATTGTTTCTAGAACTGAATTTTTTACCCATTCATTATTAAGAATTTCATTATTATCATTTATGTCTTTATTATCTGTTTGTATTTGCTATATTTATTATTTTCAATTATATTATCTCCTAGAAAGGATGATTTAATTACATCTGTTTTTATATAAATTTATTAATGATGATTATGTACCATCATATATTTAGTTGTTTGTTGTTGTTTTGTAAAGGTATCATGGATACTGAAAATCTGAGAAGCTCATGGGAGTCAATCTGTATTAAATGATGAGCTTAGTTAGGGTCACATCCAGTGTCTGAGGAGAGATTTGAATTAAGGCTCTTTATGAATTCAGGGTTGATGCTCTCTCCAATAAGCTACCTCACTATATATGTGTGTGTGTATATATATATATATATATATATATATATATATATATATATATATATATATATATATATATATATATATATATATATATATGTATATATGTATGTATGTATGTATATATATTTAAAACTATCCAGAATTGTTCACATACCAAATTTACTTTATCCAAGTAGTCACATGCCTTTTCCAAGTTATTTATCTTTCTATTTAACTTAATCAGATCTGAGAGAGGAATATTATGATCTCCTACAATAAATGTGCTCATTTTTTTAAATTTAATTTTTCCTTGAAAAACTTAGCCACTATGCCATTTAGAACATGCATATTTATACTGCTATATTTATATTGACTAAAATGACTTTAAGCATAATGCTTTTTCCATATTTGTTTCTTATCTAAAATCATGATTTGCTTCCTGGTTTCTGCAGTAATAGAGAAGGAAGAGTAAGTGGAGAATTCTTAAGGAAGAGAATATATTTTCAACTGTCTCAGTATCCCTGGATCTTAGAGCAGTGCCTGGCACAAGCATAGTGTACTTAATAAATATTTATTAACACTGTAATCTATTCCCAGCATTTTTTTTTCTTATTGGATGCAATAGATCCCAATCAAAAGTATTCTATAATTCCCATAATAGGATCCAATACTTTCTTTATTGTTGCTTTTCCCCTCATTACTTATGTATTTTTAAGTTAAGCCATCTCTTTAAGAATTTCTATTTCCCAATACAAAGTCCTGGGATACTAACAATACCAATATTCACTGGAGTTGGTATTTAAGTGGACCTATTTGTAGTAGCTGGTATCCTAATTTTTGCTCATTTCTGCATCTAATAACATTGTCATATTTTTTTTTCTTTGTGATATACTCAATCTATGTATTTGTCAATTTATCTATGTATTTATCAATATCAGCAAACACTGATCATGTTCTTGCCATATGTCAGCCAGTGGAGAAACAAAAACATTAATGAAATGATCTCTGATCTTGAGAATTTTACATTCTATTGGGCATCCAAATATTATATGAATCACAAGTATCAATAAATAATGAATACAATGTACTATAAATAAAGTCATTTTTTGACAAGTACTAACACTTGAGGATGATGAAGAAAGACTTTAGAAGGTAACACATGAGCTCAGCTTTAAAAGGAAACTTGAGATTCTAAAAGACAAATGTGAGAAAGTCAGTCTCTCTTAGAAATGAACAAACCGGGGCATAAGTACAAATATGGGAGTTTGAATATTGCAAGTGAGATGAAAAAATATTTGACTAAAGAATGTATGAAGGTTTGTAATGTACATTGTTGTACAGGCTGGAAAGATAGGTTAGAGCCAAGTTGATAGGGTACTATCTGCAAAACCAAGGAAAATATTGTATCCTAAAAGAAACAATGAGCTACTGAAGTTAATTGAGCAGAGGATTAATATGCTCAAACTTGGTTTTAGGAATACTATGCAAATACCCCTCCTCTCTCTCTGTGATCTGTCCCATCACCCAACATTCTATATTCATTCTCTCATAACCCCAAAGGCAGGAAGAGAAATTGAAAGCCTCTGATCTTCCCTGAAAGCCTTCTCCTTTCAAGTCCATAAGAGTCCACATCTGAGGCATTCCTTTGTATTATTCTGCCTTCTATAATATTTTGATACTAATGAAGGGATGAGATACTTTGTTCTGAAATATTATTTCATTTCTTCTGTACTTCTCATTTTCCCCCTGATACTGGTTATTCTTCACATTCTTTAAGTTCACTGCAACTCTCTTTGCCTTTTCAACACTAAATAATCAACTACCTAGGAGATAGATGTTATTATTATCCCCATTTTCCTATGAAGAAACTGAAGTAGACAGAGGTTATCAGCTCTAGGTAGATATTCTCTATTCAGCTCTAACCTCTTCTCTCATCAACTACCTTTCACATTTCTCAAAAATAGATGGCCCATAGGCTTAAGAAATGCAATATATCCAAAACAGAAGCCTTTATCTTTCCTTCTAAAACCTCTTCTTTTCCAAATTTCCCCATTGCTTCTGAGGGCACTATCATTCTCCAAGTAAGCTAGTATCATTTTCTATTCCTTTCTTCCTCTCACTCCACATAAGAGCCCATTGTCAAGTTTTTCTTGTCATTCCTTCCTTCACAATCTTTCTCTCTCAGTCTCTGTCTCTGTCTCTCCCTCCCTCTCTCTTTCTTATTCTCTCTCTTTCTCTCCCTCTTCCCCTCCTTTTCTTCCTTCTTTTCTCTCTCCCCCTTCTCCCTTTCTCTCTCTCCATCACTCTTTCTGTCTCTGTCTTTTTCTCTCTCCCTTCCTCTCTCTTTCTCTTCCTCTTATCCTCTCTCTCTCTCTCTCTCTCTCTCTCTCTCTCTCTCTTTCTCTCTCTTTCTCTCTCTCTCTCTCTCTCTCCATCACTCTTTCTGTCTCTGTCTTTTTCTCTCTCCCTTCCTCTCTCTTTCTCTTCCTCTTATCCTCTCTCTCTCTCTCTCTCTCTCTCTCTCTCTCTCTCTCTCTCTCTCTCTCTCTCTCTCTCTCTCTCTCCTTCCCTTTCTCTCTCCCCTTCCCTTTCTCTCTCTCTCTCTCTCTCTCTCTCTCTCTCTCTCTCTCTCTCTCTCTCTCTCTCTCTCTCTCTCTCTCTCCCTCTCTGTCTCTCTCTCTTGTCTATTTGTCTCTCTCTGTCTCTTTGTCTCTCTCTGGCTCTTTTTCTGTCTCTCTGTTCTCTGTGTCTCTTTCTCTATCTGTCTGTCTTTTTGTGTCTGTCTGTCTGAATTTTTGCCTCTGTTTCTCTTTGTCTGTCTATCTCAGTCTCTGTCTATCTGTCTCTGTGTTTCTCTCTTTATCTATCTCTGTCTCTTTCTGTCTGTCTCTCTCTTTGTCTAGCTGTCTCTGTCTCTTTCTGTCTCTCTCTGTCTCTCTTTCTCTCCTCCCCCCACCTCCCCTATGTATATGTATATATGTGTACACACACTTGGAATATTAACTTTTGGTAGATCTCCCCTGCCTCAAGTCTGTCTATGTCCCAAACATCCTCTCAGCTATCAAAGTGGTTTTATTAAAGCACAGGTCTGATCATGTTACCTTGCTACTACTGTTACCTCTAGCATCACAAGCAAAATTGTCTGACATTTAAAGCCCTTTACAATGGTGTCCTTTCCTAACTTTTTTTTAGTCTTCCTATACCTTATAAGAAGCTATAGCATGTATTCTTCCATATACCCTGTCCTGATTACTAGCTCTCTAGTTACTCCTCTGACATGGGTCTCTATCTTCTGACACTATGCCTATCCTTGTATGCCTGGGATCCCTTTCCCTCATCACTTCTACATACTTGCTACTTTCAAGACTCAACCTGATTTCTGTCTTCTGCAGTAGACCTTGCCTTTCATCATTCTCAATGACTTTCCCTTTGATATTACTTCTAATCTACTTTCTACATCTGTTGAGTATAAAAAAATTATTTGCACTTTTTTTCTCTTTTAAAATGTGAGCTCAATATCTTCATTCCTTACACTGGATCCTGGGGTTTTTTCTGATCCTTGGTCCCTAATTCATCCTGTTGTAGTCTTCTTCTGCAACACTGCTAAGTAGTTAAATCCAAAAGTCATTACCTAAAATTGACAGAAATATTGGGGTCAAAAATCTAGACTGATCTTGCACTATGGTGGTGGGGAGAACACAAGGGCATAAGCTACAAAGAAAAACCAGAAGCAAGGAGTTTTTTATTTGGTCTTAATTTTTTTTTTCCAATTTTGGTTTTCTATATTTGGGGGTCTTTTCTAATAATTATCTTGTGATAAGTTCTTTAATTTTTCTTTTTCCTGTTATTGCTACAGTTTCAATGTTTGGGATAATATCTTGGCAGCTAAGTGTCACAGTGGATGAAATACATTATTTGGAGTCAGGAAGACTCATCTTCCTGAGTTCAAATCTAGTCTCAGATTCTTAACAGCTGTGTGATACTGGGCAAGTCACTTAACCTTGTTTGCCTCAGTTTCCTTATTTGTAAAATAAGCTAGAAAAAGAATTGTCAAATCACTCCAGCATCTTTGCCAATAACATCTTAATTGATATCACAAGGAATCAGCCATGACTGGAACAATTCAATAACAAAAGCTTATATAATAAATAGTAAGGAGAGAAATTACCTTAAGATACCGCTAATTCTTCCCACAATTCTCCTTATTTCTACACTTGAGAAGATAAATTATTCAAAATACTTTCCTCAACAATAACCATTCTTTAATCACATTGATGTTCAAATGAAAGGTTTGTCATCCAAAGGAAGCCTATGTCATTACCAAGAGTTGTTTCTGTGATTAGTTCACCAGTCATTAAGTCAATAAGAATTCATTGTGTTATATCTAAGGATGGTGCTAATGGATGGCGATACACAGAAAGCAAAAATAGAACTGGTTGGCAAAATAAAACCCTTATATTTATTTTACTATGCACTTATTAGATATTGCTGCTACTCAAATAATTTAGGATGAATTGTCTTTTATTTCACTTCTGTTGAATTCCTTCCCTACCAAAACCCAACTCAAATATTACAAACTTCAAAAAGCCTTCCCTGATTTTCTCTTTTAGAAAAGCATTTCCTGCTTATAGGAGTTTGTTTTGCATATCTTTAGTGCACTTATAATCTACTGTTGTATATTACTGTTACAAAATATGGAACATGGAAAATTAAGAATTTTCAAAGAATTGATTCAATTCAATTTGGCATAGAAACATTAAGCCTCATTATGTACCAAGGACTATGCCTTACTAATAATGATGCTAAGATAAAAAAATATTACAGTCCCTGCGCTCTAAAAATTTACTTTGTATTCAAAGAGCAACATGAATTTATTAAGAACAACATATGTGCTAAATACTGCTAAATACAAATACTAATAAAAAAACATTATAACCCCTGCCTTTTAGAAACTTATGTACTAAGAAATCACATTAAAAGGAGATGAATGGGCAATCAGGAATTCAAAGGTACCAGACAAAAATATTGCAGAGAAATTTTGGAGTGAACTGAAGAGGAATGAGTCAAGACACACTTGAGTGCCTATTATAAATGGAGATTCTTGGAGGAATTATCAAATCAGAAAGAGAATTTGAAGGGTTGGAGATTATTTCTAATGTTTTAAGTCCAATTTTGGAATGAGGTTCTGGATGAAGAAGTGAGACAGGAAAGTACTTCTGTACTACAAAGGAATTAGATATAAATTTATGTTAAAGAATTTGTAAATAGGTAAGAGAGTATAAATCATTGACAAAATAAATAGAAATTCACTTCGGGTGACATACTAACAACTGGAGAAATATGACAATGCCTTATGTAATAGAAAGCAGTTGACCTGAGTTCTGAGGTTAGCCAGGAATTTTAAAAAGCCAAGTTGTGGAAGGACAGAATTCAAAGTGTAGGATCCAGGAAGGATATTTTTGGAAATTTTCAATTGTATCAACTTGACTGGAAGTATATGAGAGAGATAAATTTTAAATCAGTCTTGAAATATATGTTGGAATCAGATTGTCAAAAGCTTTAAATGTCAATTTATGGGTTACCTCCCATTAGAATGATTAAGAGAAACATGATGAGTATTAGAAAGTCTCAGTATATTATTAAGAATGAGTTGGTTTAAGTAGCAGAAAAAGGCCTCATAAAAAACATGAGAGTTTCAAAAAAAATAAATCATATAAGCTAATTATAGACTGTAATACACTAAGAATGTTTAAGACAAAGGAAAACTTTCCTATTCATTGTCTGGATCCTCTATTAAACAGCTAGGCAATCTAGAGTCAGGAAACCTTAAATTCAAATCCAGCTTCAAACACTAACTAGTTCTATGTCTCTAGGCAAGCCACTTAACCTATGCCTATCTCAGTTTCCTCAACTGTAAAATACTCCTAGGTTTGTTATAATATTTTTATAGTGGCATTTATATATAACATATATATGTATATATATATATATATATTATATATATATATATATATATATATATATATATATACACACACACATATATATAGAGAGAGTATTTAGCACAGTACTTTTCACATAGTATTAATGAATGCTTATTAACTTCCTAACCCCCATAAATAGAGAATTAAGTGGAAAATATAAGCAAGAATTACAAAGTGAGGTGACATGAATAGTGATCCAGAAATACTGAAGGTATTACCCACTCATGAAGATACTTTACATACCCTAAGGTATTGAAATTGAGGTATCTATCAATGACTTATATCCTCCTTCTAAACTTTAAGCTCCAAGATAACAGAAATCCAATTTTAATACAATTTTGTACTTTTTATTTAAAACAGTGCTTGGCAAAAATAAAAAATGCTTAATAAATATTTGCTGATTGTTTGATAAGACAATCTTTTCCAGGGATGCTTTCTCCATTAAGTAAACACATCTCTTTTTTCCTATTGGAAGAAATCTTGTTCTGGAGGGAAACATCATTAAAGTTTGAAAAGCCAAGAATATCATGGCAATAAGGACATATTGTGCTAAATGACCCTCAGAAGTTAATATGACTAAGAGATCAAAGTTCAGAAGACTGGGCTGATTCTTGATATTAAAATAAAGTGGATAGAGGCAAAAAAAAAATGAAATAAAAGGATGAAGAGAAAACAAGGGAACAAATGAAACTGTCACTTTCTGGCTCAATGCAAGGAGTGAATAGCACATATGCCAATACATAACATGGGCTGTTCTCCATAGGAACTGAAAATGTGCTCATTAAACTATGCATGAGCAGCTGAGAGACAGCACCTAAAATAAGTCAAGGATAAGAGAGAAAGAGAGAGACTAGAAAGCAAGAGGAAGCCTCACTCCTGGGAAGTCTCTGTGGATGGAGTTGAACTGGCAGATGTACAAAGAAAAAGGGAACTTCTAAAGGATTGGTGGAGATCTTTCACAACTGAATAATATGCACCTAATATGATTCAGGGGACTAGAAATGGGCCTGAGGAGCTTCCTGCTGGTATCCTACTCCACACCCTTGTTATTTCTAACAGAGACTATTAAAATAGCTATTTAATTGGAGCTTTTTTCTTCCAATCTTTTCTCCAACTAGGGAAAAATTCTGAATGCTTAGATTTGACCATACTATTCTTTTCACTTAAAATACCTTCACTGGCTCCCTATTGCCTACTGAGTAAAATTCAGACTTCATAGATTGACATTTAGGACTTCCAGGATTTTGCCCAGACCTCTTTTCAGTTTTATTTTCTATAAATGCCCTTTACAGACTCCACTTCTCAATCAACCTGAATTGCATTCTGTTCCCCAAATATACTGTGTATTTTTAGACCTTAGGGATAATGTAGATCAACAAACTTATTTTCTGTTGTCAAGAACTGAGATTTAGATAAGGGAAATGACTTTTTAAAGGTTATATGGCTAACAACATCATCAGCAATTATATATCTCTTTAATTTGAATGGAATTTTCTAAAATAACCAGTCACAACTGCTGAACTAAAAGGTTCAAGAAATGTTTGCTTTAAGGAAGAGAGGGATAGTCAGAACTGAGCAGAATCCAACTTTGCATTATACATGGTACTCTGGCAATATGGTGTCTTGCACTTGGTAGGCACTCAATAATTTTTAATAAAATGGAACAAATCCTATTCAAAGGCTGTGATTTTGCAAATTAATATTAAAAACTTGGTGATGGCTAGTTCTGAAGTTAAAAAGATAGGATACATTTCCTGAGGGAAGGGACTCTCATCTTTGTATTTGTATTCCTAATACCCAGCCTAGAGAATGACATTCAATTCAATAAATATTTATCAGCCACTGTATTAAGTATTAAGTATACAAAAAGAGAAAAAAAAAACTAATCCTTGTTCTCAAGAAGCTTACAATCTAATGTTAATATGAAATAAATATATACAAATTGAACTATATATAAGATATATTAGGAAATAACTTAAAGAAGGAAAGCACTGGATATTAAGAGAGGATGACAAAGACTTCATATAGAAAATGGGATTTTATTTGAGATTTAAAGGAAGCCAGAAGTTCAATAGTCAGAACAGACAAGAGGGAGAATTCCAGGCATAAGAGACAGCCAGAGAAAATGTCTATTGGCCAAGAATTGGAGTGTTTTATTCATGGAACAGCCAGGAAGTAAGTCAGTATAACAGGTTTGAAGAGTGCTTAAGTCATAAAGGACTTGGAATGGCAAACAGGATTTTGCATTTGCTCTTGGAAACAATAAGCCACTGGAGTTTATTAATCTCATATTGACACATGGTGCTTTTGTGCAGTCATTTTCAATTGTGTCCAACTCCTTCTAAACCCATTTGAGGTTTTTTTTAGAAAAAATGCTGGAATAGTTTTCCATTTCCTTCTTTGATTCATTGTACAGATTAGGAAATGGAGGCAAATGGGGTTAAGTGACTTGGCCAAGTGTACACAGCCAAGTGTCTAATCAGATGAATCTTACTCCAGCTCCAGTACCCTATCCACTATGCCACCTAGCTGTGCTTGAATAGGTGGTTAATAAGTACTTATTCTTCACTGATTAAGGCAATAGCTTATATTATCAGGTAGCCAATGGAGATTTTGATGTACTTGAAAAAATTTCTAGACTTGTATTCAAAAGAAATTAATTTGAGTTCTGGATCCATGGCTTTTCCTAGATTTTTATGTTCAGGTCTCTTTGCTTGCTTGTTAAAATATGTTGATATTATTTTCATTACCCAGCTCCTAGGAATATTGTGAGTAAAGATCTTTAAAGTTTTACAAAGATATAAACTACTATTTTGGTTATTTAACTTTTACTGATATCCATTTTTCAAATCTATATCATGGGCCACAAGGAGCATCAATTGAAAAAAAGTACTTTAATATAGGACATATTTTTACCCACAAATTTGTCTTATTGAGGTTGCTAGTAAAGTGCTAAGGAACTCTAGAACTTATCCTGTTCAACTATTTTATCAATCACTGAATGACATTTCAAAATTGAAAAGGCTCTTAACTGTCATATAGTCCAAAACATACTTTCCAAACTTATTGGAACAAGTTCAACATATAGTTGACTAAGTTTTTCTTGATGACTTCTAAGGAAGAGAGATTAATTCTTTCCCAGGAACCATATTCCATTTTTTTTTCATAGTTTTAATTATATGGAAGTTTTTCTTAGCTCAAGCTTATTTGCTCTTTCATAACTTCCAGATATTTCTAGTGCTTCTACTCATTCTAAAATACTAGAACAAATTTAATCCCCTTTCCACTTTCAAACCTTTCATGTATTTGAAAATTGCTACCATACCCTCCCAAGATTTCTCTTTCCTAAGATAAACATACTCAGTTCCTTCACTCAGTTCTTGTATGGCAAAAATTCCAGGCTTTGGAACATCCTGATTGCCCTTCTCAGAACTTTCCAGTAGATTCACTTAATGTATAAATGGCATATGTATCAAACTGAAGATGACTAAAATCTGTGAGGGGGAGTTAACATATTAAATGAATAGCATAATAGAGATTTAATATTATGTTGGAAACTGTGAGCTAAGCATAATAATTATAGTATAATCTATATTTCTATACTTGGTCTTAAACAGAGAAGACTTTAGGGTTGGTAAAGAATTTGGTAAAGAATGATAAAGGAGATGGCCCTAGAGGATGGAGTTAAGTGAAACATGGATTAAGTTTCCTAAGTAATCACTAGTCAGATAGGGGGGACTCCAAGGTGAAAGTTTCTTTAGGGCATGGTTTCTGGCATGGGCAGCAAAGTGGTTGTTAAAGATCCTGTAGAGGCTCTGCAGAGAAATTTAAAGTTATGTTAACAGAATGATAATGAAAAACAGAGCCTTTCCTCAAAAAGCTTATATTCTTATATGGAAGACAATATACCAACTATAAATATATAAAAAATACAGAGGCCAAAATGGAAGGTAATCTCAAAGGGAAGTCACTAATAGTAAAGAAGACTGGGAGAGAAATTTTACAGATGGTGGGAATTAAACAGATTTTAGAGAAGCCAGATTAGACCATCAATTTGAGGTACCACATTTTTCCCCCCTGAGGCAATTGGGGTTAAGTGATTTGCCTAAGGTCACACATCTAAGAAGCATTAAGTGTCTGAGGTCAGATTTGAACTCAGGTCCTCCTGACTTCAGGGCTGGTGCTCTATCTACAACACCACCTATCTGCCCCTAGGTACCGCATCTTAAGAAGGACACTGATGAGTTGGAATGTCATACAATTTGTGGATGCTATTCATGGATCATCTAAAGTAAGTGGGACAAAATTTGTTCTTTTTGGCCCATTTAAATGTCTGATAGTAGTGTGGAAGCAATGCTGTATTTGTTCAGGCTGAACTGAATATTTATATATTCTCCCATACCAGAAGAAGTTAGGGGTATGGGTCCAACAGTGCACTATGTGTCTATCCTCTAATGAACAACTTGTAGAGTGTTTTATCACTAATAAATAGCAATTGGGGAAGACTTATTTGTGCACAACCGCCAATAAAGTAATTTTATAGAAACATAGAAAGTGTGTGTTCTATGTTGTTGAAAATAGTACCTAGGCTAGGTAGAAAATTCTTCAGATTTTTTGAAATATGGAGGTATTTTTCTTTATAAGGCTATATCTTGTCCTTCCTTTGAAAGAGTTATAATTTTAGGGATTTAGCTTGTGACCAATATTATAATTCAAATTCATTCCTGTGATTAAAAATTCAATGTTTATATAAAAAAGATATCACTAGTGTGATCATCATAAAGGGACACGTTATCAAGATTAGATATTATATGGATTTTAAGTTAGAAAACCTGGGTTCAAGACCAGGTCTATTACTTATAAAATCTTGAGACATTTCTCAACTTTTCTTAATGGTTTCCTTAACAGAAATCTTCGGTTTCATCATCTGAAAGATTAAAAGTTTGGACTATATGCCCTATAAGCTGCAGGTCTCTAAATTTGTAATTTTATAAAACTTGACATATCAATTGTGTGATCTTTTTCAAACTTTGTCATTTCCAAATTTAACAATCATATAAAGACTTCCTATTTGCAAAGCACTTTGTGCTTAAGTTAATTTGCACATAGATTAAATAAATAGATTGGTAAAAAAGATGGATAAATTTGCTTATTTATTACTTTATATCCATATAATTGTTATTTTTGAATGAATTGCTATAGATTTTAATCTATAATTATCTATTTATCTTTTCACATGTATAAATCAATGTTCTCAAAGAATTTACAACATACTAGTTTTATAGCTAAGGTTATAGGGTAAATTAGAGTTTGTAAGAAAAAGTTAAAATGTACAATTAAATTCATATAAAATAGACATTTTATTGTTATTAAAGTCATTAAACTACATTTTCCATTAAGCAGCATAATTTTTCAAGATCTACTGAAAGCCTTTTTAATTTTTGTCACAGTTCAGATAGTTGGCACCACATGAATTTAACTTTGAATTCCTTGATTTTCCAAATCTGAAACTCAAAGTGAATCTCAGCCAGAGTGCCTTAGCCTCCTGTGGTCTCCCCTCAAACTATAAATGGAAATAGCATTTGAAACTAAGCCCAGATTTTCTTAAAACTTGTTCCAGAAGCTATTGAAATTCATTGAGGGTGCAATTCAAATGAAGGTTGTATGTTTCTCCACACCCCCTCTCAGATCTTCCTCTTCCAAAACATCTCAAATCCCTTTTACAGGTTATGGTCACTGCTGTTGGGACTGTACTTGCCTAGCCTCATACTGCTCAATTCAACTCATCATTGGCTGCATATCAAAGTTGAACTTGTTAGCTTTTTGGCTTGCCAAATGACCACACTTTCATTGCCTGTTCTTTTTTCCTTCTATTCCTAAATTGCTATCAGCTTTTTGACCTGTTGCTTCAGAGTCCACTTATTTTTCAGCCATATAATAAAAATACTGCTTTTTCTTCTGAATATGCCGTTATAGATTGTTTTGATTCATTTTGTTTTTCTAGGTCATCAGAAAACTCACCTTCAGCATGTCTCTAGTGGGATCAATTTCATAGAATTTAAGACTTGGAAGGGAAATTGGCAATCATTGAGTCCAAATGAAACACAAAAAGAATTCTCACTATAACATACCTATTAAGTGAATAGGTAGCTTGTGCTTGCAAATCTTTAAGGTGAGGGAATCTATCACCTTTGGGAGGCAGTGATTAGGTAGCTCTAATAATTGGGAATATATTTTCCTGAAATCAAGGCTTAATATGCCTCTTTTCATCCTTTTAATAATTACTCTTAGTTTGGCCCCATGGAGTCAAACAAAAGTCCAATTTCTCTGCCACATAACAGCCCTTCAAATACTTGAGGACACTCTTGATAAGCCCCCTGCATCTTCTTTTCTCCAGGCTAATCATATCCAGTTCCTTCCATTGATCAGTGTGAGAACAAATTGGAAGGCAGCTTAATTTAATTAAAAAAAAAATAGTGAAATCAAGAAATCAAGATTTTTCTTCCCATGTCTGAGCCTAGAAAAATAATCCCTTTGCCTCTTTGGGCTTCAGTATCTTTATTCATAAAATGAGGGTGATTGACTGAATAATCTCTAATCCATTTAGCATTCCAGAAATGTGTGCAGAGTAAATTCCCAGTAAGGGAAGTCTCCTTAGATTCAAGCTAGAAGGGAAGTTAGTCACTTTCCTTCCTCTTTCCCTCCTTTTACTTTTACAGATATGTAAGCTGAAGTCTAAACAGATAAAGTAATATGTCTAAGGCTACATAAGAAGCAAATAGTAGAGGAGGGATTGGATTCCCCCATCCTATGATTTTTGGCTCAAAAGCCTCTTTAGCTTGTGGGAATCTAATTTCTGATGCTCTCTAACACACCTTGAAACTATTTTTTCTCATGTTATCATATTTGATCGTCAGAAAATATCCCACACCTTCAGTCTTCATTCTCCTTGAATTGGATATAAATTCTTAAGCTCTATCATACTGTATACCTCTTTTTATGGTCAGGACACCTCATTATCAACAGAAGTAGTTCTCATAGTTCTACATTTTGTTCTTTGAAAGAACTGAAAAAAAAAATGGAAGAAAAAAAAAGAAAGGTCCCTTTCCAATATCATTTCTGTTAGAAAGTAAAGTCCTGCAAGTCCATAAGCACATCTAATGTCTAAATTGTTATGAGGCCTAGTAAAAATGATCCTTAACTCCAATCTCCTAACTTTCTCAGACTTTACAAGTACATTTGTACTTCTTTGTATTTTACTAGCTAGGATATTCAGTTCCTAAAAGATAGGACAATGCCTTCTCTCTTGCTGGACTGAAAAATCTCTTTTTTCTTTTATTTGCTGCAAACTAGTTTCTGGCATATCTCCTAAAAATATACTTTCAAAGGTTATTATGATATTTTTATAATCAAATCCTATTACCTTCTCTCAATCTTCATTCTCCTTAATTGGAATTCAGCAATATTGACATTCTTCATCTTCATTTTCTTTTCTTTTGACCTCAGAGATACAACACAATAAAGAGTGTCTTTATGAATCTCACACTGGTGCTAGTCATTCATAGATTCTCTGCTATGGAAGGAACCTGAGAAGAAATCTACTTAAACCAGTAATTGCATAAGAATCAATCTTAACTAGTCCTCTTCTAGTCTTTGTTTGGGGACCAACAATGACAGAAAATCTGTTCCTTCTTGAAGCGAACTGTTTTATTTTTGTGTAGTTCTGTTGAGAAGTTTTTCTTGTTTGCTTTTTTTTTTTTTAACCTCAAGTCTAAAGCTGCCTTCTTTGTAACCTTTATCAATTACTCCTATTCTGTTCCCTGAAGGGCCAAGGAAAATAAAACTATTTCTTCTTCCATGTAATACCTCTACAAATACTCAAAGACCCCAATAATATCCTCAATAAATCTTCTGCTGATTAAACATATCTTGTTTCTGGCTCCCAGTTGTCAATTCCTTCACATTATCTACCTTAGAATGGGCTTGTTTCCATTGATATTTGTAAATGATGTCTCTCTCCCAGTAGATTGTAAGCTGCTTGAAGACCTGAATTTTTAGTCATTGCATTTTTACATCTCTAGTGCTTAGAAAAGTGTCTTTCACATACTAAGGATATGCTGAACTGAATTGATTCAATCATATGACATGAATTTAGATTAGTTTATCAATGACTTTTCAAAAGTATAGCACCCAAATATCAATAAATAAATGAAAAAGAAAAAAATAATTGATAGGTATTTGATATATAAGGCATTGTGCTAAGTAAAGGGGATAGAAATATAAGCACACAGTATATTCCTTGCTCTCAAAAGTATTTTCACTATAATAGGTAAAGGCAAGACATACAGGGGAGTGACATCCAAGGAGTGGTGTTCTGATCTGGGAAACCACAGGGATGAGGAAAGGAGTTATAAAACAACTGATTGAACGTCTATTTCCAGCAATGGTAGAATGTATTTAATGATTTTTCCCAGTACTTTAATATTGTCAGGAGAGATGGAGGGGGGATTTGTGGAGGTAGCAGTAGGTGGGGGGGAGAAGGCTAGGGATTCAGCCAGTCCTGTGAACCAGATCTGACCACTCAGGAGATCACAGCCCAAGGGCAAGAAACAGAAATCTGGGTCAGAGGATTTGGAGTTATTAAAATGTTTCAGGTGTGGACTGATCAGGAAAACAGACATGCTAGCTTCCTGGTCCTGATACTATGCTTCTCCCATAAGTTTTCTGGGGGACTAATATTGAATTTGCAATCCACTAAAACTTCAGATTTTTTTTTTTTTTTTTAATGATAACTAGCTGTGTCTCAATCAAATTGTGCCTGGGGTACCCAGATGTGAGATTTTACATTATCCCTATACAACAATCAATAATAATTAACTAAATGTTTATTGTAATGAAAGCACTGTATATTGCAGGGTATAAAAATGCCAAGAAGGAAATAATATCTACACATCAGGTACTTATATTCTGATGGGAAAACAAATGAATTGGTAAATATTTAGAATCTAAATGCAAAGGAAATAAAAACAAAACAATTAAATAAAAGATACTAAAATTAGTCCATTGCTCTAGCCTACAAAACCTGTTTGAATCTGATTTTGCCATCAAATACATTAGTTATTCTTCTCAGATTTGTATCTTTTGCTAGTTTGATGTACATGCAATCAATAAATTTATCCAAATTATTGATGAAAATGGTAAATAGCATAGAACCAAATATAGATCCCTGAAGCATTCCACTGTACTACTTTTTCTAAGCTATTTTCTAAACTATTTTTGTCTGGTCAATTCATGAGTTGCATTCCAAGTGGTCCACTTAACAGGCACTTGTGACTAGTCCATTTTTGTTCATATTTTCCACAAGAACAGCAGGAAAGATTTGATTAAATATGTTACTAAGAACTGAAGTAAATATATCTATAGGATTTCCATGATTTGTCAATCTAACAAGCTTATCAAATAATAAATCAGATTATCCTAGCATAACTTGTTCCTCATAAAGATTTGCTAGCTTTTTATAATTGTTTTTAGTAATTGATATTTTGCAGATGTTATTCTTTTCCTTCTTTGAAAATGAGAACATTTGAACTTATCCAATTTTATTGTAACTATTCAGTTCTACATGTTCTTTCAGAGATCACTGTGTCTTAGCAAACATATCTGCTACTTATTCTTTCTTGTACTCTATCAAAGTGTTCATCTGGACTGGCGATTAAACTGATTAAGAAAAAAAATGTAGTTGTTATCTTTATCTTTCTTTACTTACCTTGGATATGTTTCCCTTGTTAGCATTTTCTTTCTGTCCTTTCCAATTCAAAGTTAGATTCTTAGAAAGAAAAAAAACAGAAACAAAATGAGACTTCTATCACAAAGTTTTGCAAAGGTGAATGTTGAAAACTATTTTTGCACATACTTTGAGAATAAAAATCTGTTTAAAAAAAGAAATACGTTCTTCAAAAATTCAAGATATCTTTTTTTCCTCAGATTTCCTTTTTTCTATCACAAAATCTCAAATATAGTCTGTACTCTCCCTATTGTCCACTTATTTATACTTTAATAATCAGGTACTTTGTTGGTAAGAAACTAATTCAAAATGGAATATTCCCTACTTAGTTTCTTCACCTTTGAAATATAGAGTTAAAATGAAAGCAATTTGGATTAGTGTTGGAATAATTCCCCAAATACTATAACACCAACCCTCTTTTCCAGGATTCTGATTTGTTTCTGAGTCTTTTAATCTCTTTCTTCTTTCTGTTTAGGTGGTCTCTAGTTTATACTGATAATATCATATTTATTTCTTTTCAACTCTGATTTTGGATTTTCTTAATAATAGTTTATCTTTTTCATTACTATTGTTGTTATCACCTTGAGAATCAAATATGAACTCTATCTAATTATTAAAACCTATTATAACTTGTTCCCAACATCTTTTCAGATATGTATTATTCCCTCTCATTTAACTCTATAAAATGATTGTCCTGCTTGACAGTCATTACAAAAATACTTCATTTAAGATTTCTGTACTTTTTCATCACCATTCTTTCCTAATATAACCCTGCATCTTAGACTCCATTATTTACTTCAAAATGCAAATACCTTGTTCTTTAAAAATTTTGTTTTCTGATTCCCCTCAGTTCCTAGTAACTCTCTTCCCATTTACTAAAAATTTGCTGTGCATAATTTGGTATATAGTTCAGACTATGGATCTATGAACTACTGACACAAATCTTATTTTCAGTGGCAAGTTGGTTTCTCAGAAAGTAGTTACTACTTTTTCCTCAGAGTTCTAGGGATATAGTTCTAACAATTATGAATCCTCACTGGTGTGTCTATCCCATTAATTATCAAATTTTATAATTTATCCAGATGGACTTAATTAGTTTTTAAAATATTTATTATTTTAATAACTGTTTCCCAATTACATGTAAAGCAATTTTGAACATTTATTTCTTAGAATTTTGAGTTCTCAATTTTCTCCTTTCTCCCTGACCTTCCCTTATCCCTTGAGAAGGCTAGTAATTTCTTATTAATTATATACATGATGTCATGCAAAAATATTCATATTAGCCCATCTTGTATAAGAACACACACAAAACATAGAATAAAATTTGAAAAAGTATTTTGTTGTTCTTGTTTTGTTTTGTTTTAAGCATGTTTTGTTTAGTGAGTAGAGATCATCAGTTCTCTCTTGTTCTGGAGATGCATACTATTTTTCATTATTAATTCTTTGGAATTGTCTTAGATGATTGACCTTATCAGAGTAGCTAAGCAATACTGCTATTATTATGTTTAGTATTCTCCTAGTTCTGCTCACTTTATTTTGCATCAGTAGGTCTTCTTAGACACTAATGCATTATTGGTGGAGTTATGAAATGATCCAGCCAATCTGGAGAATCTGAATCTTTGCCCAGAGAGCTATAAAAGTGTGCTAATCCTTTGATTCAGAAGTACTATTGCTGGGTCTGTATCTCAAAGAAATCGCATAAGAGGGAAAAGAACCAACATGTGCAAAAATTTTGTATCAGCTCATTTTTGGTGGCAAAGAACTGGAAAATGAGTAGGTATCCATCAATTGAGGAATGGCTGAATAAATTATGGTATATGAATATAATGTAATATCATTGTTCTAAAAAAATAAATAAACTGATTTTAGAAAGGCCTGGAAAGATTTATATGAACTGATGCTGAGTAGAGCAAGCAGAACCAGGAATACATTGTACATAGTAACAGCGAGATTGCATCCACACAGATAACTATTGAGACTGAATGTAAATCAACACATTCTATGTTCACTTTTTTTTTCCTTCTGTTTTTTTTTTTTTTGCATGTATATGTGTATTGCTTTTATCTTTTGATTTTTCTCTTCCAACATGATTCATAGGGAAATATGTTTTTAAAAAGTGAATGTATATTATAGCCTCCCAAAATAGTTTTTGTGTAACTATGAAAAATAAAAATAAATGTCTTCCCAGGCTTTTTTGAAACCATCCAGCTCTTCATTCCTTATGGCCCAATTGTATTTCATCATAATTATATATTACTACTTGTTTAGTCATTCTCCAATTTGTGGGCAACTTTTCCATTCCTAATTCTTTGCCACCACAAAAGTAATTACTATATTTTAGCACAAATAGGACCTTTTCTTTTTTGAATAATCTCTTTGAGACAATGACCAAGTAGTGGTATTTTGGAGTCAAACAGTATATTTGTTGTAATCCTTTGGGCATGGTTTCAATTATTCCCAAAATGGATAGATTGGTACACATCTCCATGAACAATACATCAGTGTCCTAGTCTTCTCACAACCCTTTCAGCATTTGTTATTTCCTTTTCTGTCATAGGAACCAATCTGAGAAGTGTGAGGAAGTGTCTCAAAGTTGTTTTAATTAGCATTTCTCTAATCTATAGTTATTTAACACATTTTTTATGGACCATTTGATAACTTTGATTTTGTCTTCTGAAAACTTCTTGAGATTTTTACTTTGTTACTTTCCATATCTTATCTCTTCTTTGGTCATAAATTCTTTTCTTATCCATAGTAAGTTAGCTTAGGTGGAATGTCATTTTTATTACTTTTTGTTATTGAATCCTGAATGTTTCCTTTTATGACCCCTCATTTCTGTCATACCCTTCTGCTTCTACTTATGTGTTTGGAAGGATAGATTTCTATACCCAATTGAGGGTTTTTCTAATAAGATATTTTACATTTTCTTCTGTTTTTTTTTTTTTTTTCTTCATTCTTTTGACTTTATTTCATTGTCTTTTGATGTCCCATGGCATTTTTACCCAATTCTATTTTTTAAAGAATTATTTTTTTCAGTGAGCTTTTGTAGACTTTTTTTCCCCCCCATCTTACCTATTCTGCTTTAAGGAATTTTTTTCATCAGTGAAGTTTTGTATCTTTTTTTCTATTTGGCCAGTTCTTTTTTTGAAGGATTCTTTCTTCAATGTTGCATATGTGTATGTTTTCCTCTTTTACCAACTGTTAATTGTCTTTTCATAATTTTCTTCCCTCATTTTCATTCTTGATTTTTTCTTCTACCTCTCTGATTTAAAAAATATATATATTTTTTTGCTTTTCTAGGAATTCTTATTGAATTTGTGCTCAATTAATTTTATTGAGACTTTATTTATATGTATTTTTATTATTTATATTTTATTCTTCTGTGTCACTATAGTAAAAAATTTTTGGTCAGCTTTTTTTTATGTTGTTTTATCATTTTTCCAGCTATGTCTTGACAACATATATGTTAAAGTTGATCTCTCCCAGCATAAGAAAGGAGAAATGGGAACAATCCCCAACTTTCAGGCTTTTTTGTATTGCTGTTTTCAGAGTTAATTCTTAGGGTTTGGAAGTTTTTGGTATTTCCAAAAAAGTGTAATCTGGAGAGAGGTAGAGTCACTGCTTTCCTGGTCTTTTGCTCTGATCCTTATCTAGGAAAGGTCTCTGCTCTTTTGGGACTACAATTATTCCCTGTTCCTCATGGTCCCTAAAGTGTTCCTCTTTACTCTTGATTTGTAACACAGAAGCATATATTAATCAAATAGTATTCATCCCTAAGTCCAGTGAGTACAAGGGTCCCAGATAATGTCTTTCTGACCCATTGCCAAGTCCCCTTAATATCTTTGGCTTTAAAATGGAAGGTAGTGCAGGTGCTTTTACCACAGTTTATTTCTACTACTGATTACATCCATATAGTCTCCACTTGTGACACCTATAACTTTTTAAGTTTTCTTGAACTGGAAGAATGTATCACTCTGACCTTTGATTAGATTTGTCACTCCAGATTTCTATTTTAACACTATTTTAACATTATTTGAAGGGGGATGTTGGGAGAATTCAGCTCTTTCTTCTACTTCACCACCTTAATTCTCACCATAGATTCTAAGAAGCTTGATTGAACTGCTCTACTGTAGGATGGAGAGACAAAAGAATGCCCAGATCCAGAATTTAGTTTTATTTTATACAAGTGCCCACTGGGCATGAGCATGTCTACTCAATCAATCTCAGTAAACTTTTTTTTTGTTGTTGTTGTTTTTTGTTTGTTGTTTTTTTTTTTTTTTTTGTGTGTGTGCACAAGCTATTTTCTTTTATACAATGTCTATTACTCCTTCCAGGTGGATTAGGGATGCTTCACACCTAGTTTAATATCTTTAATGAAGTGATAAAGACATAAAGGGAAACATCTTAAGTGAAGAAGAGGTGATTAATTAAATAAATTATATGTATTTATATAGTTACTCATATATGTATATACAAATAAATAGATGTAAATACATATACATATATACACATGTATGTACTTTTCTTTTTAGTTAGAATGTATGTTCATCGAAGATAGGGACAGTTTCATTTTTGTCTTTATATCTCTAGTACCTGGATATAGTAAGCATTAATACATTTCTTTTTAGCAAACTTCCATTAATAATCCATTCTGTAGAATGGTAAGTACTAAAGCTAGGTAAGAAAGGCCAAAACCTGGTATTTCTTTTCAAGAAGTTTATAATCTAATGGTAGAGACAACATGCCAGGAACTATGTACAAAGAAAAAATACACCTACAATATAAATTAGGGATAATCAAGATTATTCTGAAGGTCAAATGAAAAGATGATAGAGGAATATAAGCTATTATTATTTCTGAGACTCTTCAAAGATTCCCTCACTTGTTACCATTGATCACCAAGATTCCTTTCAACTATAATATCCAATGATTTTGTGAAAGCTAACATGAAGTCGGGATTGTGTCCATGTGGATATAAAATTGAGAAATATAGTCAAACAAAAGGTTAAAAATTTCATAGAAACATTATTTTCCCCTGAATAATATGTAAATATTTTAATTCTCTTTCCTTTTCCTATATAAATCCCTCCCAGCCCTTTCAGTATTTCACTAAAATGAAAAAATTGATGGATATAATGTAGTACAGTGAAAAAATAATCTAAACAAATATCTATGTAGGTCTTCCTTCTAAAAATATACCAGTAAATATTTAACAATCTGTTCTCTGAGGAGAAAAAAATATTCACAACATTCTTTTCTTGTTCAAGCTATATGATTAACATTTTTCCTATCATTTTTTTAAAATATAGGCAATCAACAAATCAAGCTCCAATTCATAGCATTTAACAATTTCCTAAGAAGCTTAAGATGGTACAGTGCCAGGCCTAAAGTCAGGAAGACTTACCTTCTTGACTTAAAATTTGGCCTCAGACACATTAACTGTGTGAATTTGAAGAAGTCATTGAACCCTGTTTGCCTCAGTTTTCTTATCTGTAAAATTATCTGGAGAAGGAAATGGCAAACTAGATCAATATCTTTGCTAAGATTACCCCAAATGGAGTCACAAAGAGTCAGACAGCTGAAGTGAGTGAAGAAGAAACAACAGAAGTTTAAATGCTCACATCAAAAATCTAATAATTGAGCTTTCACAAACCACTGAGGGCTGACTCCAGCACACCATGGCCATTTTCTAGGAATGTGATCTTGAGCAAGTCACTGAAACTGTTTCAATTTTTTTTTTCATTTGAAAAGTGAAGTTAATAACACTTCTATCTCTGTTCAAAGGTTGTTCTGAAGATCAAATGAAAAGATGATAGAGGAATATAGGCTATTATTTCTGAGATTCTTCAAAAATGCCCTCACTTCTGACCACAGTGGTTTTGGTGAAAAAAATAATGATTATAGAGACAGTGAATCTCATTTTTCAGTAAAAAAAAGAAAAAATGCTAGATTTGTAACAGAGAAACTGGTTTTAAATCCTGGTTTTAGCAATACTTTCCAGTAATGTCTATTCTTAAATGAGTCATTCCCCCTCCTCGGGCCTGTAAAATTAAAAAAAAATAGACTACTAGAGGCTCCTTCCATATATGTTTCAGATGTTAAGGACCATGCCTAAATGAAGGGACAGGTCAATTATTTGAGAGCCTCCTCAGCTGTGAATCATAACACTTGAAGGAGTTGCAAAGCAACCTTTACTAAAGAAGATGTTCCTTGTGGATTGGGAATGAAATAAATTGGTGGCAAGAGGGAAGAGGAGGGAGGTTAGACAATGCAACTGCCTCTCCGTCTCCTTATATCATCATCATCCTCTTACATGAAGAGATCCATTCTATAGGTCTGAGGTAGACCTCCAGCAGCCATGGGCAAGTGGCTCCCATATCACAACAGTTTGAAACTCAGATTTTCCCATTATTAGCTATGTGCCATTGGTCTAGTCACTTTTCTCTGTGACAGTATCTTCACTTATAAAATTGGAAATATACTGGATGACCTCTAAAGTGTCTTCTTGCTCTGACTGCTATGATCTATTAAACTTCATAATGGAATTATCTCTATGTGGTTAAATGCCTTCCACAGAATTGGATTGTTCCTGTTATTGTTCATGCCCTGGAGACTGGTTGTTTTGTTCTTATATTATCTGATTAGGGAAGCAGGGAGGAAACCCCTGAAAGAATAGCAGGTACTAGAGTATGCTAAAGACTGCTCAGATCTAGAAGGAAAAAAAAATCCACTTAGGAAATCACTTCAATTCTGCTGAAGCCGCTGTATCTAGTACCCGCTGTACTTCATCTGTCTGCTGATGGCCTCCCTAGTGGGTTCAACAACCCTGAAAAATTAGAATTGGCTCAATTCGACCAACTCAGCAGTGCATGAGTACCAAGGGGCTTTTTCCTTTTTATTTGACTTGCAGGAAACCAACTTCAATGAGATTTTATAGTCTCTTGAAGCTTGGGGACTTTTTTTTTTTTTCTTTCATACTTTTGTCTTATAAATCTCTGGTAAAACCATAGAACAAAAAAAAAAAATGATGAATTCTTAACAATTTGAATTCATTCATTTACAATAACCTGATTGAGGATGCTGGACAAAGCATATCCTTAATGATTTTGTTCTCATTAGCATTTATAACTGTATCTGAATTCCAATGCTTTATAGTCAGGATGTGGGATTTCTTTATTATTCATGTGTGAATAAGATGACATGAGATATAAACATTGCAGATGTACACATACACAGTTTTAAATATTTCTTTTACATTGTTTGATTTTGATTCTTTTATTTTTTTCCCTTTTTTGATTCATGCTGTGATAATGAGCCTTGTAAATTACTATTCATAATAAATTTGGGGTAACATTATTCACTTTCCTTGGTACTTTTTATTTTGTGCAGTGAGTAGGAGACCCTACTGAGTGCTACAAATTGAGAGAAACAAACAATTCCAAGGGAAAAAAAAAAAACAGATCTCCAGAGCTTTTGGAGGGGATGGGATTGACAGTTTGAAAAGTTTTAAGTATGCCAAGTGGTCATCTTAGCACACTCAACATTCAGAGAAGGAAAAATGTAACTCCAGATGTTAAGATTGTCAACAAACTCCTTTGTTCCCAGGAACTGTTTTCATGATATTTTGATTATAATTATTGGTAAGTTATTTTTTCCCTTAAGTCTGAGTTCTGTCTTAAAGAATTTTGAGCATGACAACTCATCTCTAGTTGATGGGAAGAACCTTTAAAGATCATGTCATTCAATCCCTTCATTTTATAGATGAAAAACTGAAGCTATAAAAGAGGCAATGACTTGTTCAGAGTCATTAAATAAATAACAAAGTCAGTATTTCCCACCTCCAGGGCCTTCTTTCTTACCACTCCATATATTTGACTTGCTTCACCTTCAATCCCACTCTCATAATTTCCTTCACTATTCCCTTTTGGCAGTGCTTAGTAAATGTTTGACTGAATGATTAGCAAAATAAATAAATAAGTTACAAAGTACTCATGGGAGGAGCTAACATTTAAGTAAATATTTTCTTGTTATTTTCTTTTATTTAAAGCTCAGTTTTCTCATCTGTAAAATGGAAATAAAAATAGCAACTATCTCATGGTAACTTTATGAAGACTGAATGAGATAATATTTGTGAAGTACTTTGCAAACTTTAAAATACTATATAAATTTAAGTAATAATATCTCACATTTTTATGGCATTTTAAGCTTTCAAAATAAAATTTCCTCATAGAAACTGGGTAGTAGGGAACATGACATTATTACTCCGATTTTACATATTGGAAAATTGATGTAGTTAATGTCAGAAACAGAATTAAAACCTAGGGCATATCTCTATCTTACTTATATCCCACTTTACCTATTGGAAATTCTTTATAATGCTCCTCCCTCATATGTATATGAGGGTAATTGAACATTATTTTAACTTTTTAACTCAATGATTCTATTCAATTAGCTGACCAGTAGTCAGAAAGTTGGCATATAGTAGCACACAATAATAGGTAGAATCTGATATTTTCAAAGTGTTTTATATGTTATCTCATTTTATCCTCACAAAAGCCCTGAGAGGTAGGAGCAATTGTCATTACCATTTTACAGATGAGGAAACTGAGGCAAGCAGAGACTGTCATCTGTCCAAGAGTAATGCAAGTATTAAGAATCTAAGATTAGATTTGAACACATATCTTTCTGACCCTTGGCTTCGTAAACTATCTACTATACCACCTAGCTGCCATAAGCAAAGTAAATAAAAGGAACCTCAGAATGTGAAACTTGCTTCCTTCACAACCCAGAAAAATTTCCATTTTTAGGACCCTTCTAACTGATTGGTCACTGCCTTCCCAGACTTCATTCCAGGAAGGCATCGATCAAGCTTCATTTACTTTATAATTACTGAACTTATTTTCCTTGGCCTTGGCCTCACACAAGGTACCTGCCACACCTCCCTGCTATTGGGCTCACTTTATGTGTTTAACAAAAGCCCAACATATCAGAAATTTCTTAAAGGTAGAGACTACCTCACCCACTTGTATGTAGCTCCCAGCTTAGAGCAGAGCCTGGAATTTTAAAAGTACTTAATAATGCTTTATCATCTATCTATCTACCAGT